>NC_132928.1:65412170-65713263 GCF_047675955.1 Chlorocebus sabaeus
GATCAATTGAAGAAGAATATATAAAAATTATAAATATCAATGCATTCAACATCCTAGTACCTAAATACATATTGTAAATATTTATAGAACTGAAGTTAAAAATAAATAGAAATATGATAATTTAAGGGACTTGTATATATCATTTTCAATAATGGATATACCATTTAGATAGAAAAGTCAACCAAGAAGCAGAGGACTTGAACAACTGTATAAATCAAATGAACCAAAGAGAAATGCACAGAACATTCCATCCAAGAGCAGCAGAATACACATTCTTCTGAAGTGCACACAGAACGTTCTCCATGATAGATTGTATGTTTGGGATTACATCAAATTAAAAAATTTTCATAGAAAAAAGAAACTATGAGGAGAGTAAAGAAAACTTCAGGGTGGAAGAAAATATTTTCCAACCATACATCAAATAAGGGGTTAATTTCCAAAATACATAAGGAACTTAACACTTCAATAGCAATGAAACAAGTAACTCTATCTAAAAATGGGCAAAGAACCTTGGACAGATATTTTTTAAAAAGAATACATACAAATAGTCGAGAAGTATATAAAAAATGATCCACCTTACTATATCATCAGGAAAATGTAAATCAAAACCACAATGAGATGTGACTTCATACTTCTTAGAATGACTACTATCAAGAAGACAAAGATTAACAAGTATTGGCAAGAATGCAGAGAAATTGGAACCCTTGCACACTCTTAATGGGAATGTAAAATAGTCTAGCCATCATAACAAAACAATAAGGAGATTAATCAAAATATTAAAAATAGATCTATCATATGATCCAACAATTGTACTTCTGTATGTGTATATATATAATCCAAAAGTATTGAAATCAGAATTTCAAAGAGACATCTGTACCCCCATGTTCATTGCAGCACTGTTACAATAGCCAAAACATGGAGTCAACCTAAGTGCCCACTGAAGGATGAATAAATAAAGAAAATGTAAGATTTCACATATGTCTATATAAAGTAAAATATTATTCAACCTTTTAAAAACAAATATCATTTCATTTGCAAAAACATGGTGAACCTGGAGGACATAATGCTAAGTGAAATAAACCAGGCACCAAAAGACAAATACTGCATGATCTTTCTTATATGTGGAATATAAAGATGTCAGTCTCATAGAAGTAAGTAAAATGGTCATTATTATGGGCTAGAAGGTAGTGGGAGAAATAAGTAGATGTTGATCAAAGGGGATACAAACTTTTGGTTATTCAGGATGAATAAGCTCTGGAGATCTAATACACAGCACAAGGACTATACTTAATAATACCGTGTTATACACTTGAAATTTGCTAACAGAATAAATCTTAAATGTTCTCATCGCAAAAAATAAAAAGGAAATTATGTGAGGTGATGGATATGTTATCAGCTTGATAGTGGTAATCATTTTATTGTGTGTGTGTGTGTGTGTATATATATATATTTAAAAATCAGGTTGCACACATTAAATAGATAATTTCCATTTGTCAATTATACCTTAATGAAGTTGGAAAAAAATGAGAACAAAAGACGAGGGGGTACTGTGCAATTGTTATGCTTGCCATCACTGCTCCCCAAACTGCCTGCTTGACTTTTGTTTTTAAGGGTACTACAAGTAACTTCTGACTTCAGGGATCTCAGGGAGTCTCTGGCAGGCTTCAAAAATCTGTGAAAATTGTAATCTTTCTCTCATGCATTTCAGTGAACTCACCAGAGGAACTCTTGCTTCTTTCACTAACTCTGAGAACCTATATTTCCGTTATTCAGTCCAGCCTACCTCTCTGTTGAAGCAGCAACCAAATGACAGGTAACACATAAACTTTCGGTTGGATAAATAGACAGATAATCTTTAGAACATGTTCTGTTCCGGTGATTTCATTTCCCTCAGATAGAATGATACCTGGAGATTTAATCATTTCCACTGGTGATTGGATGCACAAAAATACAAGACAAGGCAAGAGTGCTGCAGCATACAGAAAATGCTTACATATAAAATCTGTCTCTGACTTTTAATCAGCATTTGTGAGAAATGGGAAAACTTGAACTCACATAATTTTTAAGAAATTTTAATCCAAAGAATGTGGAATTAGAGCAATTCATGCTTGTTTTACTTTTATTAATACATTTTTTTCCTGATAAGTAAAATGCAATATTGCCATTTTGAAAATTCATGGATGTGGATTATGCTCCATATTGAGAAGATGGTATTTGTAACTTGTTCTTAATGCTAGAGCCTTAGGGATTTTTGACCACCAATCCATTGATGTGTTATTTATTGAGGTTGTACTATGAGCTGAAAAGCATTCAGCAAATAAAACATACCTCCATGTCACTTTGTTTGCTTTCATACAAGTAAACTTTTAAAAACATCATGAAATTGGAGTGGTCTCCAGGTAGGAAATTTTATTGTGGAGATATTGTTGCCAGTATTCTGAATATTCTCAAGCATACATTCAGTCTGAGAACTGATAAAGTGCTACAATATTATACTTTTATGAGAGTATGTAGATTCTGTGTGAATCCTTACATGTAAAGATTATACCAATGAGATAAATTTTCTTGAAATTTTGTCAACACATTCTATTTAGAATAATTCCAGAATGTCTTTTGCCATTTAATTCATTAATCTGAGTAACCATTTATTTGTCCATTCAAAAGTATCTTTATTCTGACTGATTAAATTTAGAGAGAAGGGCAAAGTTTTGAGAATGAGCCCCAGTTTTTAGTTTTAAGTCAGTGAATGGATCTTGTTGTCTTTAACTAGAATGAAAAACCCAGGTGGATGAGTAGGCTTAGAACTGATTTTGTACCTAGCCTCTTTTAGCTCTCTTAGTGGATGGCATGATCATCATCCTGTGCTCAATCCAAAATCTCAGATGCATGCTTTCCATTATTCCTCATCAACCAAGTACAATTACAGAGATCTGGCGATTCTAACTCCAAAATAATCTTCTTTTAAAAAATAGTAATTTGTTTTTAAACAGCTTTATTGAGGCATAATCAATCTACAATAAACTATACATATTTAAAATGTACGATTTGATAAGCTTCGAGATATATAAACAGTCATAAAACCATTACTGGAACTATATGAATGATATAGTTATTCATTCAGTTACCATATAGTTATTCATATAGTTATCTTATTAGAACTATATGAACTATATCCATCATCCCCAAAACTTTCCTCCTGCCCCTGTTAGATCTCTTCTCCTCCTCCCTGCTTTGCTTCTTCCCATCCTCAGGTAACCACCGATTTGCTTTCAGTCATTATAGATTACTTTGCACATTTCAGGATTGTGAATAAATGGAATCATGCTATATCTCCTCTAGTCCCCCGTCCCCCAACAGCCCCCGGTGTGTGATGTTCCCTTCCCTGTATCCATGGGTTCTCATTGTTCAACTCCCACTTATCAGTGAGAACATGCAGTGTTTGACTTTCTGTTCTCGAGTTTGTTTTCTGAGAATGATATGGTTTCCAGCTTCATCCATGTCCCTGCAAAGGACATGAACTCATCCTTTTCTATGGCTGCATAGTATTCCATTGTGTATATGTGACACATTTTCTTTATCCAGTCTATCACTGATAGGCATTTGGGTTAGTTCCAACTCTTTGTTATTTTCGAAATTAGCATTTCACAACTTAATTTCTGATGGTTCATTGCTAGTATTTAGAAATATAATTGATTTTTGTATGTTGATCTCAAAAACTGCAACCTTACCTATCTTGTTTATTAGATCTAGTAACTTATTTGTAGATTCCATTGGGTTTTCTACAAATAGACTCATGTTGCCTAAGAATAAAGGTTTACTTTTTTCCCACTATGAATCCTTTTTATTTGTATTTTTTTGCTTGCCTTTTTGCACTGGCTAGAATCTAAAGTATAATGTTGAATAGACATGGTGAGAGCAGATATTCTTACAACTGACCCACACTTAGGTTTGTGGGGAAAGCACTCAGTCTTTCACCATTAATTATGTTAACTGTACTTAGTTAACTGTAGGGTTTTTGTAAATGCTTTTTATCAGGTTGAGTAAGTTTGTTTCTTTTCCTATTTTGCTACAATATTTTATCAGGAAAAGTTGTTGAATTTTGTCAAATGCTTTTTCTGCATTTATTAAGAAGATAATTTGGTTTTTATTTTCAACTGTGTTAATATGATTAATTACATTGTTTGTTTTTTAAATATTAATTTACATTGCTGGGATAAACCCACCCAAAGGTCACCTTCAATTGTAATAATCTTTACGTGTCAAGGGCAAGGTCAGGTGGAGATAATTAAATCATGGGGCAGTTACCCCCATATTGTTTTCATGGTAGTGAATAAGTCTCATGAAATCTGATGGTTTTATACGTGGGAGTTCCCCTGCATAAACTCTCTTGCCTGCTGCTATGTAAGACATCCCTTTGCTCTTCCCTCATCTTCCACCATGACTGTGAGGCCTCCCAAGCCATGTGGAATTGTGAGTCCATTAAATTTCTTTCCACTATAAATGACTCAGTTTGGGTATGGCTTTGCTATCAACATGCGAACAGATCAATACAGTAAATTGGTACCAGGAGTGGGGCACTGCTGTAAAGATACCTGAAAATGTGGGAGCATCTTTGGAACTGAGTGACAAGCAGAGATTGGGACAGTTTACAGATCTCAAAAGAAGACAAGAAAATGTGGGAAAGTTTGGAACTTCCTAGAGACTTGTTGAGTGACTTTGACCAAAATGCTGATAGTGATATGGACAATAAAGTCCAGGCTGAGGTGGTCTCAGGTGGAGGTGAGGAACCTCTTGGGAACTGGAGTAAAGGTCATGCTTGATATGCAAAGAGACTGGTGGCATTTTGTCTCTGCCCTAGAGATCTGTGGGACTTTGAACTTGAGAGAGATGATTTAGGGTATCTGGAGGAAGAAATTTCTAAGCAGCAAAGCATTCAAGAGGGAACAGAGCATAAAAGTTTGGAAAATTTGCAGCTGACAATGTGATGAAAGAAAAACCCATTTTCTAGGGAGAAATTCAAGCTGGCTGCAGAAATTTCCAAAAGTAATGAGGAGCCAAATGTTAATTGCCAAGACAATGGGAAACATGTCTCCAGAATACTTCAGAAGCCTTTACAGCAGCCCCTTCTGTGACAAGCCCAGAGGCCTGGGAGAAAAAAAAAAATGGTTTCATGATCTGGGCCCTGGGTCTTGTTGCTTTATGCAGTCTCAGGACTTGGTGCTCTGTGTCCCAGCTATGGCTAAAAGGGCCCAACGTAGAGCTCAGGCCATTGCTTCAGTGGGTGCAATCTCTAAGTCTTGGAAGCTTCCATGTGGTGTTGTTTGTGTGGATGCACAGAAGTCAAGAATTAAGGTTTTTGGAATCTCCCCCTAGATTTCATATGATGTATGTACATGCCTGGATGTCCAAGCAAAAGTCTGCTGTGGGAGTGGAGACCTCGTAGAGAACCTCTGCTAGGGCACTGCAAAAGGAAAACGTGTGGTTGAAGCCTCCACACAGAGTTCCTACTGCAGCGCCACCTAGTGGAGCTGTATGAAGAAGGCTACCATCCTCCAGACCCCAGAATGGTAGATCCACTGACAGTTTGCACCATGTGCCTGGAAAAGCTGCAGACATTCAATGCTAGCCCGTGAAAGCAGCTGGGAGGGAGGCTGTACCCTGCAAAGCCACAGGGGCCGAGCTGCCCAAGACCATGAGAACCCACCTCTTGCATCAGCATGACCTGGATGTGAGACATGGAGTCAAAGGAGATCATTTTAAAGCTTTTAGATTTGGCTGCCCTTCTGGATTTCAGACTTGCATGGCACCTTAGCCCCTTCATTTTGGCCAATTTCTCCTATTTGGAATGGATGTGTTTACCCAATACCTGTACCCTCATTGTATCTAGGAAGTAACTAATTTGTTTTTGATTTTACAGGCTCATAGGTAGAAGGAACTTGCCTAGTCTCAGATGAGACTTCAGACTGTGGATTTTTGAGTTAGTGCTGAAATAAGACTTTTGGGGACTATTGAGAAGGCATGATTGGTTTTGAAATGTGAGGACATGAGATTTGGGAAGGCGCAGAGGAAAAATGAGATGGTTTGACGGTGTCCTCACCCACATCTCACCTTGAATTGTAATAATCCCTATGTTTCAAGGGCAGGGCCAGGTGGAAATAACTGAATCATGGGGGGCAGTTTCCCCCATACTGTTCTCATGGTAGTGAATAAGTCTCATGAGATTTGATGGTTTTGTAGATGGGAGCTCCCCTATACAAGCTCTCTTGCCTACCTCCGTGTAAGACATACCTTTGCTCTTTCTGTGTCTTCTGCCATAATTGTGAGGCCTCTTCTGCCATGTGGAACTGTGAGTCCGTTAAACTTCTTTCCTTTGTAAATTATCCAGTCTTGGTTATGGCTTTATTAGCAGCATGAAAACAGACTAATAAACATGATAAGAAACATCATAACCAAACCTCATTTGGTGATGATGTATTATCTTCATATTGTTGGGTTTGATTTGCTAAAATTGTATTTAAAATGCTTGCATCTATGTGCATGACGGATATTGATCTATTGTTCTATTTTGTGATGTCTTTAAGTTGTTTTGGTATCAGGGTAATGCTGGGGATGTATCCTCTCTCTTTAATTTTTTAGATGATTTTGTGAATTTTGATATATGAATTCTGATATAATGAATTTTACCTTGTTGGACAAATAAGCATATCCATATAAATACATATATCATACAACTTTATTAATACCTGGTATTATCATCCTCATCTTTATAGATTAAGGATGTGAATTACAGAGAGGTTAAGTAACTTACCTAAAGCCACATGCTGGTAAATGATAGATCCATGATGTGAATGAGGAGTACTGAGTGCAGAATTTGTGCTCTTAGCCAATACACTGTATTCTTTCTCAATTATAGCGTGATTTCCTAGGTCTGTCTCACTCTTAATATTCTAAAGAAAGCAACACCGTCTCTCCTAGGATGACACAATGCTGTAATGATGGGTCACAGAAATATTTCTCTACTTCTTTTGGCTAACTTCTCATCTCTCCCATATCCTTTCTTCACCAACTAAAATTAGGGCTATCACCCCTCAGGCTAACATAACACATACCCTTGAACATAAACTTATTACTTTCAAAGCTCGCTGTGTCTGCCTCATAAGTTGTTGACAGAAAGACACTAAAGTAATTAAGGACATTGCTTCATATATATATACACACACATATGTGTGTGTATATATATATTTTTTTGATGAAATGCATTTTGGGAAGGGAAGCAGCTATTGAGCTCAGCTTTTGCAATTTTTCTCTTCCTGGAGCTGAAGGCACTTGACTTCTACCTGTAGGACAGCCCCAACATGGTCTTTAGAACCACTTCTTGGAAAGGGCAGAGGGAAACAGACTCAGTAACATACCACTCTTACTGTCATTCTGTTGAGGTTTCTTGGTCTAGTTTTATCAACTAAGCTCCTACAATATTCATATATATATATATATAAATTATATATATATAAAATTTGATTTGATAAGGATACTGTGGTTTTTCCCTAAATGTATATCTGATTATACCAAACTCATTCCACCTTTCCTAGACTATCCAGTTCTAGGATAGAAAATAAAAAGACCGTCTACTCAGAACCAGCCAATCTGTGTAGAATGCATTACATAACATTATTAATAGAGTGCTGCCTATGGACCCCATTCCTATGTTAGTAATTCTACCATCTGCTGAGATACTTTCTGATGCTAAGTATTTGCCTGCTGCTTGAGTCCCTGGCTTCATCTGCCCACCTGCCATGTAAATGCATGCCTGAATTAATACCTGCAGTCTCATGCCCAGTTCTGTGACCATCATGACCTGCTTTGAGGCTATGTTTCCTTCAAGCACTTGCAACTAGGTCTTTTTCCCTGGCACTTGTCTGGCCAACTGGGTTGTGGTGGTTTCAGATCCCAGATTCCTTGCTGGCAGTCCTACTGTAATTAACCTAACCATATCAAGCTTTCAGCAGAATAACAAACTCAAAGCAAAAATGGCACTTTAGAGTTTATCACCTCCTAACTGATTTACAAATTTCTTCTTCAATCCTGTGCACAAGTCATTATCCTATCTCCTCATGAAGACCTCTGGGGAAGGAAAATTGACTATCTAAGGAGTCACTGTTTTTCTAGCAAGCTCTCTTTGAAAATTCATTATTCTATTGAGCCAGGTATCACTTTCTTTTAGTTTTTACCCTTTATTAAGACCCCATGGTCCGGCTTAAGGCCATTAATTTTAATAAAAATGTAAACTCACAGTGTTTGATTTCAATACAATTATAAAGCAGAAGTTATGAGTAGGACTTATCAGTTCTACTGGACAACAGTATGCTGGGCTTTACTTTGACATTAACCAGCTGGTAACCATGGGCAAGTAGCTTAGCTCCACTTCTTTTTCTTATAAATTGAGAAGCTGAACTGGATTCATGGTTCCAAAATTGTTTATGGATTTTTTAAGATGTTTACAGACTTCCTAAAAACTAAAAATTACTCTGTAAAATAAGATTAGAAAATTCTGGGTTAAACAAACTAAATAGATTTCTTTGCTGAAAGATTTCTCAAAACCTTTAATAAGCTGACGTGCTTTTAGAAGTCCTGGAAAGAAGGAGAATAAAAAATGTTTCACTAAATCTGGATTATAGTTTTCTTTCTTTATTTATTTTTGACCATCTTTTAACAGAGTTCCATGGAACACTTCAGGAAATGCTAGACCTACTTGGTTTCTAAGGCTTAAATAATACGTTATGGATTAGTCAGGGTTCTTCAGAAAAACAGAACCAATAGAACCGATGTACTGGCTTACATCATTATGGAGGTTGAGAGGTTCCCATGATCTGCCATCTGTAAGCTGGAGACCCAGTGGTATAGTTCCAAGGCCTGAGAGCTGGAGAGCCAGTGGCATAGACTCCAGTCTGGGTCTGAAGGTCTAAGAACTAGGAGTACGTAGGGCAGGAGAAAATGGATGTCCCAGCTCAAAAGGCAGAATTAACTCAACCTTCCTCTGCCTTTTTGTTTTATTCAGGTCCTCAAAGAATTGGATAGAGTCCACCTCATTAACTTTACTCAGTCCACTAATTTGCATGCCAATTTCTTCTGGAAACACCCTCACAGACACACCCAGAAATAATGTTTAACCACTTATCTGGGTATACTGAGGCCTAGTCAATTTGACACCTAAAATTAACTATCACAATGTGATTCTATGATGTAAGAAAATTGCCTTGAAACAGAAAGTTAAAAAGTTGCCCTGGGGTAGAAATTTCATCATATATATGGGGTGTGCGTGTATGTGTATTATATATAGTCAAATTTATTTCTCAAGATTAAAATATCAATTGCTTAATATACTTTTCAAAAATTCCCCTCAAATCATACTATCAAACTTGCACTTTTTGGGAAGCTCTTTTTGCTTAACACTTATATATTTAGATCACTCCTGAACTGTGCATTCAGCTGATAAGAAATCGGTATGCATTTGTTGATTCATGTATACCCATGTGTCTATCTCCTAACTAGAACCTTCAAAGATAAGAATAAGCTGCTTAGTTTTCTTTTATTCAGAGTGCCTAGGATAGGGCTCTAAGTACAAAAGGACTTCACATGTAGATGTACTCTGTCATCATTTATGTATTTTCCAGTTTACTAATAGACCAATGTTTCTTCTCCTCTGAGCAATTTCTTTCCCTATACTCTATTTAGTCTCATGATTTTTAAGAAGTGACATTTGCAATTGCTTAAATACTTCCTGTCAATAGTCTAAGTTGTTCAAAAGATGAGTTGAACTTTAGGTGATATTACTTTCTGGAGAGAACTTTAGTCTCATTTGATACCATACCCCAAGAAAAATATGCGGTGCCATTTCAGACAGATTTTAAACTTCCTGTTTATCCCTCCTCCAGTGTGCCAGCTCCTCTGCAGAATGAAATGTCTCCAAATCGCTGAGACTGTAATTTCCATGACAGTGTCGTCCATCTCATTTCTTGCCTGTCCTTTCAGTTTTATGAAGGTTAGAGACATTCTTCCTGGGTGTTTGTCAAATTGTTTATCTAGTCTGGAACCAGCTACCCATGCTCTGCTCAGAATATTTTATGCAGATTCCCCCTTCCCTTGTTGCTGGGAGCATCTGAAAGCCTGCAGCCACCGAGTCGGGGAGAGAAACATCTTTGATGGCTGTTTCATTTGCTTTTAACCATATTCATTCATGTCAATGTCTGCTACTTACTGGTTGGGCTCAGAATATCTGCTGCGTCAACAGGATGGGGCACTTTCGATTTGGTCACGAGTCTGCTGTATTTTTCTGTCTTACTCCAGTTCAATGCACACAGTGGCTCTGAGGTTCCACTTCATCAGTATTCAAACCTGTTGTTCCCATAAGGAGGACATACATACATTCACAAATTTCCTTTCTCTCTCTCTCTCCTCACTTCCTGGAAGACATTTTGTAAAAATGAAATATTGTTTCTAATACTGAACCTCTCCAAATATTTAATGGAAAGGGGTTTACATAGTCATTCACTGATTCATGCACTTGACAAAGGGTTATTGAGCATGAATGTGTACTAGGCATTTTGTCTGTTACTAGAAACAAAAAGGGAAATAACACAATATTTTTGGCTTTGAAGAAGTTGAAGGGGTTTTGTTTGGGGGAGACAAACATGGTAACACAATATTCAGTTGTCTAGTTAGGACAGGGGCTTGCCATTTTTTTGAAACCTTTTTGGCTACAAAGAATAAACTTGAATTTCAAAGTTGGTGGCAATTCTTCCATTTTTGTAGGGGAGAGATTTGACTTCTCTGAAAGTAATTATTCTCTTGTGTTTTGATAAATGTTAATAATGTCTTTATGTGATTTGGATATGGAAAGGTGAAACTGTGATACTATTCCAGAATGGCAAGGAGCTGGGCTAAAACTTTCTCATAAAAGGTGGACAGTTATCTTCACTGTAGGTGGAGCTGCATTCCTGCAAAATATCCTGGTGGGAAGCCTAGCCCTTGATTGGAGTAAGAAGATTGAGATTTTTCCTTTCTGTTGGGTATCAAGAACAGATTTCCTCATAGGGGACCATATTTACAGTCATATTTCAGATTAAGTTTTTTGTTATTGTAGTTTTATTGTTTTTGGTTTTTTCCTGAACTTTAATTCCTCTGTTGCCCTAAGCTATCAATCAAGTTTTTGCTTTTTATAAATGTTAAAAAGCTTTGTGAAGTTAGAAAGCAGAATAATGTTATCATTCTGGGTAAAACAGAATGCAAAGAGCCACAGCAACTCATCACGCAATGGGAGGCTGTGATTTCAGGAGCTGAGCACCAGTTAGGTGCCAGCCAGTCTGTCCTGTGAGGTTATGGATGAAAATCAAGCTGAATCTGTGTAATGTGAAATTCTTATTCACAGATGCCCAGAGATATCAGGGAAAGAAAAACAGTAAAGGACTGGACTTCTTACAGCCACATGGTATGAGTTCTCAGATTATTGCTGTTTGGGAAATTAAAGAAAAGGCAACCACTTCAGAGGAGGGTTCAGAACATTTTGGTACATTTAAAGGCACTCCAATGACATCACATCTCAATCCTAAATATGTTACAACAAAAAGACCTTTTGATGCATTTCTTGAGGCTAATGCAAATAAACGTAACCCCTAAAGGCCAAAACAAGCATAGTTGTTTTGAAACACAGTGAGCTGAAACCACAATGAGCTACGAGCAGTGACAAAGAGCAAGCACTGGAATAATCCTGTGTGAAAATTTAAACTAGACTGTAAGCTTAAGATTTTTCAAAATACTTAGGGAGTAGAAATTCAAGCTTCATGTCTGCTTGGAGGCTAGCTTGTGGTTACTGATATTCAGAGAATATTTTGTTTCCTTTGTTCAGTGCTCAAGTTCAAGATGGACAATTTTATAAATAGTCTCCTGGGTAGGTTTGTGTAATGTTTAATTTATACTGAGAGCATAGAACATTAGAGTCTTAGTTTTATGTGGTGTGAAAAGTTCAAGTTCCTTTTAGACTTCCCAAATGGGGTAGATGCTCAGTTGGGGTTCTGTGTAGCCCTTGTGTGTGTTTCTATGGCCTGATAACCAAAATTAAAGTCCATCCAATTTGATAAATTTTCTCAATGTAAAAGACAGTTTGTTTCTCTGTTTTCTTCTCTGGATTCTATTTTATTTTTTACCTCTAATCTTTTTATTTTTATTTCTTCATTGTTAATTCAGTGATGCATTTTTTTAAAGTATATTGAGTTAGAAAGTGATGCATTTTTTAAAAAGACATAATTTGCCTATTACTAAGCATGTTAGTTGTTTCTAGGGATGCTTTATTCAGAGTATCAAGTTTACTTCAAAATGGATAAGATGGGAGAAGAAATATGTGATAAATAAGAAATAAAGCAAAATAACTGAATAAGGACAAAATATTTTCATAATCATGTTATGTACAAATAATCAAAACTGCATTTAAGACAAAGCATTTCAAAATTGATTTAAGAGAAAGTCTAGATATGGTCTTCTTTCTAGGTATACATTTAAAACATAAGAAACAATAAATAAAATAATAGAAAAAGATATGCCAATTAAATACAAACCAAAAGTAATCTGGAGGATGTATTAACAATATACGAGATGAATAGAGAGAGTTATTAAAAATAAAGACAGTTACTACATTATATTAAATAAAAGATTCAGCTCACCTGAAAATACAGCTAACTTGAACATATTTAATAAAATAGCCTCAAAATATGTAAGGTAAAAAATTGTTGAAACAACAAAGAGAAGTTGACTAGTTCACAATCAATGTTGGAGCTTTTAATACAGTACTTTTTAATGACAGTGAGATAAAATAGATAAGAATAGTTGAATATTTAAATATCAACATAATTGAATATTTAAACAATAACATTAATAAACTTGATTTCATGGGCATATCTAAAATTCATATCTTAGTAATAGATGCAAAAGACATAGTCTCCTTAAACATGTATGAAATATGTAAAATAGTTAACTAGGTATTAGGCCATAAGGCAAATTTTGACAAATAGAAAAGAATTAGCCATAAATATGAATCACAGTCTCTGACAACGATGCAATTAAGTTAGAAATAAATAACAAAAAAGGCAAGTTAAATGCTCCTATGTTTGGAAATTGCAAAACATTTCTGATTAACTTTTGGGTCAAAGAAGAAATCATAAATTAAATTACAAAAGCTAAATAATTAAAATACTACATAAGTAAAAATTATAGAATAAAATAGAAGTGGCACTTCAAATTACATATGTAAACTTCAATACTTGAGAAGAAAGATGGCAGAAAATGAATGTACTAAGTCTTAACAAGAGGTTAGGGAAAAAACTGCAGAATCTAGCCAATGAAAGTAGAATAAAGGATACAATAAATATAAGTGCAGAAATCAATGAAATAAACATATATAATACAGATGGAAACAAATAATAAATATAAACCTCTGGCATTAGTGATTAATGAAAACTATTTCTACAAGAGTTTCACCAAATTTTCAAGGACTGGGTAATTTCCGATTTATGCAAAATTTCTCTTCAGAGACTGAAAAAAAAAAAAAAAAAAAATAGAGAACACACCAAAAGTCATTTCGTGAGACCAGATAACCCTGAAATAAGAACCAGTTAAAAAAAGCAAAAGATTGGAAAATTATAGGATCAGTCTTAACATGAAAATAGGTGCAAAACTCAATACTTGGAAAATAGATCCAAAAATCTTAAACAAAATATGATTACATTCAATTCAGAAGTATATAAAAATAAAGACGATAAAGCCACATTATTCAGTGTGTTTACCCCAGGAACAATATTACATGAGAATGTCTAAAAATTCACTTCACTGAATAATTGATTAAAAGACCAAAGGTGGCAATTTAAAAATCTAAGAAACATTTATGAAAAAAATTAGAACAAAATAAAACACACAAGATCCTAGGTGTAGAAGTAAACTTTCTTAACCTAGTAAAGGGTGTTTTTTAAAAAGTCATTAAAAATGACTTCATTTTTAAAGTTGGAGCATTAGAAGTCTGCTCTAAAAATTTAGAAATCAAGTATAGGTCAATATTTTACTAGAGTTTCTAGCCAGCAAAATAAGACAAGAATTAACTCATAAAACATATAAACATTGGAAATAAAGAAGAAAGTTTTAGTAAAGATTAAAGTTTTTAGTAAGCTTTAATAAATACTGAAGTTTTAGTCTTTACAAATGATATGATATAGCAAGTTTAAAATAATCTACAAATGAATTGTGGGAATCAATAAAATAGTTTATTCAGTTGGCTGGATATAAAATGAGTACATAAAATTAAAAGTGGACTTGTAAATTTACCAAAATCAAGCAGGCAGAAAAAGTCATCATTTATATTATATTAATAAGATTTTGACAAATAGACCAATGTAACTTAAAGAGCCCAGATATAAAACAACACACATGTCAAAGTTGATTTATGACAAAATTAGTGCTTTATAACAGTCAAGAAAGGACCATCTTTTCAGTAAATTGTGCCACGTGAAGGCAAAAATGTGGACAAGTGAGAATTCTTATACACTTTGGATGACAGTACAAATCATTTAACATATATCAGGAAACTATTTGTATTATCTTTAAAATTTATTTTAAAATAATAATTGAACCTCTATCCTGTATTAGGTACTATTCTGGGTACTTGTGAATATAACTGAAAAAAAAAAATACGAAAAACACATGCCTTCATGTAGGTTCCATTCGAAGGAACATCCTCATAGTCTAGGTCTTGGGAATTTCATTCTGCAGCAATGTTTTACCATGAAGATTCTCCTAAGAATTAAGCTCCCATTCCCTAAGGCATCCAGCAAATATAACCAATTAATTTTTCTACCCATTTAGAATGATACTAGTTACATACTATCGTTGGGGAAATTGAAAAAATAACAATTTCCATCATTTTCTGTGTTCTGTGGTGCATATGAGGAATTCCAGTTGAGAAAGGCTACAAGAAACTATATCACATGTGCATTAGGATCAAGCTCCAAGAATGTTCATGGCAGAATTTTCAAATTTAGCAAATGAAAATGCAGGGCATCCAGTTAAATTTGAATGTTTGATAAACAATAAGTTTTAGTATTGATATACTTTACATGAAATATTTGTGTTTTACTTGGCAACCCCATTTATAGAAACATGATTTATTAGATTTGCTAACACACTCTCTCTCCAACAACAAGGAGCCAGCAATTAAAGAAATTACATTTTACTATATTGACAGGGAAGGTGCTCATGAACTAGGAACCTCAGCATACAAATGCCTAGGAATAGGAACAATCAGACCACCTCCACAGAGAATTGGATATGTTGGATATATCCAATTTGGAATAATATCCAGTTTGAGGATATCCTCAAGCAACCATTGTGAGAAATAAAAAAACATATCTACTGTACCAGAGTTAAACCAGAGAAGCAGAATATGTACATATAAAACAAGGAATTGGCTTAAGCAATTGCACAGGCTGGCTAAGCAAGACTCAAGCCTGTAGAACAATCCATCAGGAAACGAAGAGCAGAAGCAGATTAGAATTCCAGGGGCACAGGCTACAGTTTTTGTCTAACAGTGAGGATTTCTTATCTCTTAGAAAAGCCTCAGTCTCATGGTTTGTTCTCTATTTTTAAGGGTTTCCAACTGATTAAGTCAGCTTCACTTGGGATAATCTCACTTAAAGCCCACCGATTAGGAATTTTCATCACTTCTCCAAAATCTCTTTGCAGGAGTAAGTAGACTGATTGACTAATCAGCAACTGTAGCCTCACCAAGATGACATATCAAAAAGCCATCATAGTCCTCCCCTTGTCAAATTGGCACGCATAGAACACATCTCTTTAATCATACTTAATATCCAAATAAAGGTCGCAACAAAATTATGCATCTTCTTAATATGACACAAGTATCTTGCATACAATTGAAAACTCACTAACCTTTTCCTTAGAAAACGATACCAAGTCCTTGAGTAATATTGGCTCTTCTTTAAGATACTGTAACTTAGATACTGAAAAAAAAAAATACTATTAAAACATCTTATGTTTGTTAAGAAAGGGAAAATACTGAAAATATTTGGTTAATATATGTGCAAATGTAATTCATATGAGAAAAGAAAATAGCATAACTGTTACTGTCCTCATTTTGCAATGCAGTTGCAGCTTGTATTTATAACTACCTTCTTTGCTGAGGCAAAGAACCTCAGAGGGTCAGGATTTGTTCTCTGGAGTGATCCAAATTTTTATTCCTAAAGGGCCTGGCTATTAGCAATCCTGCCTGAGTTGGGTTGTGATTTTTCATTGACCTTAATTACAGGACATAGAAATACTAAGAGACATTCTAAGGAATTTCCTGTATTCAAGACATACTCCTCCTTTATCCCATTCTATAATAACAACACAATTTCTCCTTGATAGTTAAAATCAATCACCCCCATTAGTAACCTTCGTTGCTTATTGATTCAGAGATAGGAGAAGCCCAGAGTTGCCAGATGGCAGTCTCAATTTCATAGACTCGTTGTATCGTCCCTAGGTAGATGCATTCTTTCATTTGGAACTAAGACCTCTACACCAGCAAAGCTGAAGGTCACAAGAACTGGAAACATAAATTTGATGGTAGATCACTAGAGGTAATAGTGAGAGGAGCCACTCTAAATTCCATAAATTGACTTTTGAACCTGTAAATCATGGATATGGGAGAAAACGCATCATATATTGGATGCCAATTTGCAATATATATCTCATCTGAGATGATACTGCCCCAGCCCTGCAAAGTATTGCTCTCTAGTAGGCACCATAGCTGAGTCTTCAAAAGGCCAGTCTACCATACTATCATACCAACTTCTTCAGAATGGTGAGGAACATGGTGAGAAGAGTGAATTTTATGTCCACGAGTCTATTGCCACAATTTATTTACTATAAAATAAATTTACTGGTGAGAAGCAATGACGTGTGGAATACCATGATGGTGGAAAGGCAGTCTGTAAGTCCACAGGTAACAGTTTTGGCTGACGCATGGTGGGTAGAGTAGGCAAATATCTATCTAGAGCAAGTTCTAGTAATAGCAAAGTGCTACCCCTCCCATGATGGAAGTGGTCCAGTGCAATCAATTCTCCATCAGGTAGCTCGCTGACCACCCTAGGAAATGATGCCATATCAGGAACTTAGTGTGGTCTCTGATGCTGGTAGATTGGACACTCAGCAGTGACTGTAGCCAGGTGGCTTGGTCAATGAGGGTCCATGTTACTGAGCCCATGTATAACCTTCATTGCTGCTACCATGTCCACTTTCTTTATGAGCACTTTGGACGAGGGCAGGAGTGACTGGGAAAAGATGCTGCTTACGATTCATAGAATGAGCCATTCTATCCAGTTGATTATTAAAATCCTTCTCTGCTGTGTCACTCTTTAGTGAGCATTCACATGAAACACAAAAATCTTTACATTATTTGCCTATTCAGAGAGGTCTGTCTACATAGCACTTCCCCAGACTCCCTTGTCATCAATTATTTTTGTTGTTGTTGTTTGTTTTTGAGATGGAATCTCTCTCTGTAACCCAGGCTGGAGTGTAATGGCATGATCTTGGCTGACTGCAACCTCCGCCTCCTGGGTGCAAGCAATTGTCCTGCCTCAGCCTCCCGAGTAGCTGGGATTACAGGTATGCACCATCCCACCTAGCTAATTTTTGTACTTTCAGTAGAGATGAGGTTTCACCACCTGGTCAGGCTGGTCTCCAGCTCCTGACCTTGTGATCCGCCCACCTTGGCCTCCCAAAGTGCTGGTATTACAGGCGTGAGCCACCCCACCCAGCCATCATCAATTTTTTTATCATGATCCTTCCAAGGGCCTGATCAACCAGTGAAATCATTGACCACAGTCCATGAAATGGTATATATTAATAACAGGTGATTTCTTCTCCTAAGACAGATAAACAATCATGTGTACTGCATGAAGTGTTGCCCAATGGGAGGATTTCCTTTCTCATTGTCCTTCAGTGGTAGCCTAGACGGGGGCTAGGATTGTCTACTTTCAGTTAAGTGCTTGCATATCATACAGAACTACCAGTAAACCAGGCCTAAGTTATTTTCTTCCTTAGTAAGCTTGTTATACCGGACTGTCCATTACAGCACAGGTGCAGGCTGACAGAGAGAAAGTCATGTGTAGTGGGATTTGGGCATTGACATTTGGGCCATTTCTTCATGAAATTTACTTGTGCATTTAGGGTCTGCTCCAGTTCAATGTCATCTTTACCAGTTTCATTTGACAATGGAGTTTGGATGTGCACACCCAGCCATATGATTTGGTGGGTCAGACAATACCCAGTTCACGATGGGAAGCCAAAGTTGCATGATAACTTAGTGGCCCATGGTTAATTGTTCAGTTTCCACTAAGGGCCAGTAACAGGCCAAAAGCTATTTCTTGAAAAGAAGACTAGTTATTCACACATGACATGGCTTTGCTCCAAAATCCTAAAGGTCAGTGTCATAATTCACTGATATAGGGCTGCCAACATGTCCAAACAACATTGCTATTTGCCACTGACACTTCAAGTACCATTATATCTCCTGGATCATATGTCTCAAGTGTCAGGGTCACTTGCATGGCAGGCTAGGCCTGTTGAAAAGTCTTCTCTTGTTCTGGACCCTTTTCAAAGCTAGTATCTCTCAAGTCTCTTAGTTAATGGGTCACAGTGGTGCATCCGAATGGGATGTACCCCAAATCAAAGGAGGCCCACTGTGAGACGAGCCAGATGTACCAATTAGTCAATCACCCTGGAAGAAATACTTTGACATGGTCCCTGTAATTGAACTATTAGAAGTTTTACTGAGCTGAAATGTTTCTGAATTTTTGTGGGAATGGATATGAGGAGAGTAGGATTAAGGTAATTTGTTATGCAGTAATGGAAAACTAATGTGTCTAGAATCAGAACTTCAAAAACTAAGAAATATTAACAAAAGCAGGATGAGGTGCAATGAGAGTTGATCAAACTCAAACAAATAAAAACAAAACAGAAAAAGCAGCTATAACATAGTCTTACTTGGATTTAGCAGAGGAAAAATAATACAATAAAAGAAAGCAAATATTTATAATTCAGGAAAATATTCTTGAAATAAGGCAAAAATCACAATGCACATATTAACAAGAGCCCATTAAGTATCAGAGAAAATTGACACAGAATAGTCAACTCTAGGACATATTGTAGTAAACCATTGATGAAAAAAGACAATTTGATTAGCACCAGAATCTTGAAACAAGAGCAGCACTTAATATAAGGCAACTGTGGTAAACATTTTCAAGAATCTCCAGGAAATAAAATATGAAACACAATTTTGTATGCAGCTAATTTATTCTTTAAAAATCAATGATATGGATAAACAATTTTAAGCGTAGAGCAACTCAGAGAATACTATATTCATGAACACTTCATACAACCAAGATACTAAAGGATGAGATTCATTTAAACAAGGGATGAAAGCAAGAATGTGTAATGATGAGCATTTTTCATCTGTAACTATGGATTCAAAATTAAAACAAAGGTGAAGACAGGGTTAAAATCGTGATATATAAGTTATTACATGTTATGACAAAATAGAAATATAGCTAAAAATATGAGTAGAAGGGAAATAAAGAAGAAAATAGTATAAAATAACTTATTATAAAGTTGATGGACAGGAGTCAAAGAATACTATGTTTGAAAAACCAGTTAGTCAAATACTGAATATGAAAAAAAGGAAGTGGACTAGAGCCACTAGAAAATGTACAGATACAATTATAACCAGCAGAACTAAAGGGTAAACCTTAAATACCAAAAAATAGAGAGACAGAAAGACAGCAGAGAAAACATACCACTTAGAAACACCTAAATGTAGTATAATATACACAGTAATTGTAATATAAAAAAGGCAAGATTTGAGACCAAATGTATTAACATCATTAATAAAACTAAATGGACTTTACTGTCATAGTAAAAAGAAAAAGATTTTAAAACTGGCTAGTAGAGAAAAACCAAATTTATATTGTATAGAGACAGTGTTAAAATAAAGTGATTCAAAATGACAAAAATTAAAGGGATATGCCAAGATATGTCAGACAAATGGGGAAAAAAATGAAAGCAGATTTCATGATACTGTTATCAGACAAAACAGACTACAGGTCAAAAAGTACAAATTGAAATAAAGTAGAACATTCTAAATGCTAAAAATCATGATTTTCAATGAAGATAATATAGTCATGCATATTTCTGCACCAATAAAATGCCAATGACCTAAAGCAGAAACTACACACTACTTAAGGAGAAATCAATGGAAACATATTAATAAAAGAGGACTTGAACACCACTGTCAGTCTATAACAGGTCAAATGGATAAAATAAAAAATCCCTAAGGATATTGAAGACACAGATGATACCATCAATCCAGACTAACATTGTAGATGTGAGTGTGTGTGTTTGTGTGTGTGTGTATGTGTAAAACACTATGAAAACAGGGAACATGTCATACACCTTCTCGGTTGTACATAAAACAATGACAAAAATTGATCATGAAAATCATTAATTTTCATAAAATAAAAATATTGCAAATGACAATGTCTAATCACAATATAGCAAAACAGGAAATCAAAAATATTAAGTTTAAGAAGAAGAGCTTTATATGGTAAGTTAAAGTAAATTAAAAACTAGATTAAAAGGAATATACAAATTACATATTACAAAATACTGTCAAAATAATGATGAAAATATTACAAAACAGAATTTATAAATTTAAAGCTGTGATTAGAGGAAAATTCACAGACTTAGGCACCTATATAAATGCAAATAAAACAATACAAATAAAAAATTAAATTTCCAACTCATGAATCTAGACAGTCTAGAACAACATAGTAAACTAAGAGAAAGTACCAAAAAAGTAATGAAACAAACTGATGAAGTAGAAAACAAGACAACAGAAGAACAAATCAATAAATCAACATCTTGTTTCTTTGAAAAAAATGGACAAAATAGACAAACCACTAGTCCATGTAATCAAGATACAAGGGAGAATACACAAATAGAGACAACAAGAAATGATAAAAGAGAAATAACTATCGGTACAAAGGAATTTGGTAAAGAACATTATGAGTTAGTGTTATACAATTGTATACAAACAAATTTGAATACCCAAATAACATAGATAATTTTCTAGGAAAATATATCAAACCAAAATTGACTATATTAGAGTCAGAAAACTTAAAACTCCTTTTGCCACAGAAAATTAAAAACATTACCAAGAGTTAGGCCACCAAAAGAAAACAAAACAAGACATACACAAAATCACCAGGCTCAGGTTATTTCAGGGGAAATTCTGTCAAGCCTTTAGAGACCAGATTACTCCAGTGTTAAATAAAGTATTTCAAAGCATAGAAAATTAAGCAAGAAAATGTATATTCTTTTATGAAGCAACTGTAACATTTATATACTTAAACTGGATAAATATAGCTAAATAAATAAAATTCCAGAATAATACAACTTATGAAATTGATGAAAAAATTTAAATAAGGTATTAGCGAGCAAACTCCAACACCAAATTGTAAAAAATAATATACTATAGCTAAGTGAAATTTAAATAAAAATGCAAACATGGTTCAGCATAAGGAAACGTACTCTATAACATATCATCTTAATACAGCTAAAGTAAACAAAAAAATCATAATTATCTTCTGTAGGTGCTGAAAAAGCCTTAGAATAATTCAGTATATTTATTATAAAAATACTGTGAACATAGAAATGGATAGATACCTTTTAAATCCCAAAGCCAACATTGTACATATGGGAAAAACTTAGAAGCATTCCCACTTAGGCCAGGAAAAAGGCAAGGATGTCCACTACCCTTATTATTATTTATGAGTATATTGAGGGGATTAACCAATGCAAGTAGGAAAGAGAGAACAACTAGAGGCATAAGAACTGCAAAAGGAAGAGGGTTGTCTCTATTTGCAGATGATTTGACATTACTGGGGAGTGGGGGTAGGGGAAACACAAAACTAGACCTTGAGAATCAGTGGCAAAGCTAATCCAACCAAAAAAAAAAAAAAAAAAAAAAAAAAAAAGAACTGAGCAAAATATAAACATATAAAATTACATGTAAAATCAATAGCTACTGAGAAAACATATTGGAAGGAAGAAAACCTCATTTATAGTAGCATCAACAAGAAAAGTTAAAATGCTTAAATATCTACTTAGCAAAAAATGTTTAAAACCTTCATTAAGAAAATGTAAAACACTCCTGTACACACAAACGGAAAAATATCCCTTATTCTTCGATAGACTATCTCAGCATTATCAGGAGGTCAGTTCTCTTTAAGTTAATTTATAAGTCTAAGGCGATCTCAGTATGAAACACCACAAGTTTTTATGATGTTAGAAAACTGAATTAAAGTTTATGTGAAAAATAAATACACAAGGCTATCTGGGGAAAACCTGAAAAGGAGGAATGATCAGATATTAAAACATTATACAAAGTCCTAATTTAAACAGTATCGTACTACTTGTACCTCAATAAATAATCAATAAAATAGAATAGAGAGAGAGTTCATAAATAGACTCAAGTGATAAAGGCAGCATTCCAAATCACTAGGGCAAAGTTGAAACTTCTTCATAAATGTTTTGGGACAATTTAATAGTCATTTGAAAAATATAATAAAGAAATAAAGAACTACTTATCAACTATATATACACAGAAATCAGCTCTTAAAGGATTAGAAACCTTAAATGAAACTATAAATATGCTAAAAGTTAACATGGTTGAATTTCTTTACGACTTGAGCATAGAGAGGGCATTCTAACTAGGACTTAGAATCAGGTGCAACTCAAGAAAAGATTAATAAGTTTGACTATAAAAACTGAACATCTTTTGCATGGCAGACAACACTCTAAGTAAGGTCAGAAGGCAAATGACAAACTAGGAGAACATACTTGCAACATATATTATGGAAATAGGGATAATATCTATTATATATAATAGACACAGGGCCTATCTCTAGTCTCCATAGGGCCTCATTTATGCCTTTAAATTTCAGCCATCTTATTTTTACAATTATTTACAAGTCTAGTTTCTCAAGAATACAGCCTCTTCATCTCCAGCAGAGTTGACAATGCTTTACCCAAGCAATTGTTTCATAAATGCTTGTTGAATAATCATCATAAATATTTGCATAGCACTCTACAATTTATAGCACACTGTCATATACAAAGTCATATGAGTTAATGTGGCAAATCTCATAAGTTTTGGTAAGTTTCCTTTTGAGGAGAAACAGGATATTTTACAGCAAAGTTTTCCTGTGACAGTGTAGTTTCTTCCAAACTTTCGGGAATATTGGGTGGCTACTGCTGCTATTGCATTCCCACATCCCCAGGCTCTACTTTCCTTTGTACCACTCAGCACTGTAGTATTACAGAAAGAATTGGTTTTGAAGAGGAAGTTCAATGAACATATAATTGTCAATCACTATTAGGAAAGTAGCTAACATAGCTGCTATGTGACAGACCTCTTTCTAAGTGTCTTAAATATATTAACTCATTCACTTTCTCATCAGCCTCATAAAGGTCATACTTTTATATGTCCATTTTTTATGGAGATGGAAACTGAGGCCAAGGAAGGCTAAGAAACTTGTCCAAGGACACAGCTAATAAACTATAGAATCAGAGTCTTTTCAATGTTTTCTGGTTGTAGAGCCTTCTTTTCTTTATCCCCATTACAGTGTTTCCCAAATTTCAAACAGTGACTCTGTAGTGAGTTGCAAAATCAGTTCAGGAGTCCCACCCCATATTTAAAATGGCAGAGGAGGGAGATGGAGCAAGATGGCAGAATAAAAAGCACCCTTCATTGTTATCCCAGCAAGGACACCAAGTTAACAATTATCTACACAGAAATAAAACACCTTCCTAAAAATCAAAAATTAGGTGAGCACTCAGTACCTGGTTTTAACTTCATATTGCTGAAAAAGGGGCTGAAGAGATAGAAAAAAAACAGTCCTGAATTGTGGATGCCACCACTTTCCCACCCCAGACAGTGGCAGCCTGGTATGGAGAGTGTCTCTGGGTGCTGGGTGAGGGAGAACACAGCAACTGTGAGGCCCTCAACTCAGTGTTGTCCTGTTAGAACAGAAAGTAAGACTGGGAGTGGTGGCTCACGCCTGTAATCCCAGCACTTTGGGAGGTTGAGCCAGGCAGATCATGAGGTCAAGAGTTCGAGACCTTCCTGGCCAATGTGGTGAAACCCCATCTCTACTGAAAATACAAAAATTAGCTGGACATGGTGGTGTGTGCCTGTAATCCCAACTACTCGGGAGGCTGAGGCACGAGATTTGCTTGGACCTGGGAGGCAGAGGTGACAGTGAGCCCAGATCGCAGGACTGTACTCCAGCCTGGCAACAGAGTGAGACTCCATCTAAAAAAAAGAACAGAAAGTAAACCCAGCATTTAAACCAGCCTTAGCCAGAGGGGAATTGCTTATCCCAGCAGTCTGAAATTGAGTGCCCACAAACCTTTCCACAAAGGAAACATCTACAGTAGTCTAACAGTACTCCTCATGGCCTGGGGTGGCAGTGGCTAGCGGGTGAGGCTGTTCTGCCTTTGGAAAGTGGAGGGAGAGTGGGAAGGAGTGCATCTTGTTTGAGTGTAGTACAACAGAACACCAGGTAGACTTCTAAGGTTTTTGACTCTAGTCCCTGACTCCTGAACAGCACTGCTGGACCCATCCAGGACCTGGGGGACCTTGCCGCCCTGAAGAGAAGGACACAGATCTGGCTGGCTTTGCCACCTGCTGATTGTAGAGTCCCACTGCTGACTGTAGCAGTAGCTAAGGAATGGTCACAGCAGGCCGTGGGTGAGTCCCAGTGCTATGCTGGCTTCAGGTCTTACTCAGTGCAGTAATAGTGATGGTGGGCCACAGGGCTGCCTATGTCAGTTCACCCCTAGCTTTAGGCTCAGAACAGAGAGACAGAGAGAGAGAGAGACCCTGTATGTTTGGTGAGAACAAGAGTCCCTGTCTAGTAATCCAAATAATTCTTCTGATCTTGTCTAAGGTCATAAAGGCAGTACATTTATGAATTTACAAGAACCATAAAACCATAGCATTATGGGGCTTGGGGTGTCCCCTACAGCAGATATAGCTTAGATCACAGCAGCCAAGTCCTTTCAAATATATGGAAAGCCTTCCCAAGAAGGATGGCTACAAATAAGCCCAGACAATGAAGACTGCAATAAATACTTAACTTTTCAATCCTCAGATACCAAAGAACATCAACTAGCCTTAACACCATCCAGGAAAACATGACCTCACCAAATGAACTAAATAAGGCAGGGACCAACCTGGAGAAAGAGATATGCGAACTTTCAGACAAAGAATTCAAAATACTTGTATTGGGGAAACCTAATTTGAGATAATAGAGAAGGAATTCATAATTCTATCAGATAAATTTAACCAAGAGGTTGAATTAATTAAAAAGAATCAAGCAGAAATTCTGGAGTTGAAAAATGCAATTGGCATACTGAATAATGGTATCAGAGTCCTTTAGAACCAGAATTAATCAAGCTGAAAAAAAATTTAATAAACTTGAAAACAGGCTATTTGAAAATATACAGTCAGAGGAGACAAAAGAACTTTGAAAAAATGAAGCATGCCTACAGGATCTAGAAAATAGCCTCAAAGGGGTAAATCTAAGAGTTATTGGCTTTAAAGACGAGGTAGAAAAAGAGATAGGGGTAGAAAGTTTATTCAAAGGAATAATAACAGAGAACATTCCAAACCTGGAGAAAGATATCAATATCCAAGTACAAGAAGATTATAGAACACCAAGCAGACTGAATCCAAAGAAGATTACCTCAAGGCACTTAATAATCAAATTCCCAAAGGTCAAGGATGAAGAAAGGATTCTAAAAGCAATAAGAGAAAAGAAACAAATAGCATACAGTGGAAATCTAATAAATCTGGCAGAAGACTTTTCAGTGGCAACTCCATAGGCCAGGAGAGTGGCATGAAAAATTTAAAGTGTTGAAGGGAAAAAACCTTTTATCCCAAAATACTGTATCTGGTGAAAAATATCCTTTAACTAAGAAGGAGAAATAAAGACTTTTCTAGACAAACAAAAGCTGAGGGATTTTGCCAGCACCAGACCTGTGTCAATAGGCAATGTTAAAGGAAGTACTTCAGTCAGAAAGACATTACTAATCAATAATCAATCACTCGAAGGTAAAAAAGAAAAGTCATTGTCAATAGTAATTACACAGAAAAACAGAGAATACTATAACATTGTGACTGTGGTGTATAAATTACTCTTATCCTAAGTAGAGAGACTAAATAATGAACCAATTAAGAATGATAACCACAACAACTTTTCAAGACATTGTCAGTACAATAAGATATAAATAGAAACAACATAAAGTTAAAAAGTGGGAGGAAAAACTTAAGGTGTAGAGTTTTATTAGTTTTACTTTTGCTTGTTTATGCAAACAGTGTTAAGTTGTTATCAGGTTGAAAAGATAGCTTATAAGATGATATTTGCAAGTCTCGGTAACCTCAAACCAAAAAACATGCAACAGATATACAAAAACATTAAAACCATAAAACTAAATCATATGACTAGAGAAAAATCACTTTCATTGGGGAAGATGAGAAGAAAAATAAGAAGGAATAGAAAACATGAAAACAACAAAATGGCAGGAGTACATTCTTACTTATCAATAATAACATTAAACATAAATGGACTAAACTCTCCAATCAAAAAACATAGACTAACTGAATGGATGAGAAAACAAGACCAATTGATCTGTTGCCTACAAGAACACACTTCACCTTAAAGACACACACAGATTGAAAATAAAGAAATGAAAATAAAGAAGTGAAGAAAATAAAGAAATTCCATGCTAGTGGAAACCAAAAAAGAGCAGGAGTGACTATACTTATATCAGACAAAATAGATTTCAAAACAAGCTCTATAAGAAGAGACAAAGAAGGTCACTAGGTAATAATAAAGGGGTCAATTCAGCAAGATGACCTAACAATTTGAAATATTTGTGCACCCAACACTGGAGCACCTAGATAGATAAAGCAAATATTATTAAAGATAAAGGGAGAGGCCTCAATACAATAGTAGCTGAAGATTTGAATGTCCCACTTTCAGCATTAGATAGATCTTCCAGACAGAAAATCAACAAAGAAACATCAGACTTAATCTGCACTATAAATCAAATGGATCTAAGAAATATTTACAGAACATTTCATCCAAGAGTTGCAGAGTGCACATTCTTTGCCTTAGCACATGGATTATTCTCAAGGATAGACCACATATTAGGTCACAAAACAAGTTTTAAAACATTCAAAAATATTGAAACAATATCAAGCATCTTCTCTGACCACAATAGAATATAACTAGAAATTAATAACAAGAGGAATTTTGGAAACTGTAAAAATATATGGAAATTAAACAATATGCTCCTGAATGATCAGTGGGTCAATAAGAAATTAAGAAGAAATTTGAAAAATTTATTGAAATAAATGATAATGGAAATGCAACATACCGAAACCTAAGGGATACAGCAAAAACAGTACTAAGAGGAAAACATTATCTTTCCTCTTTTTTGATATGGGCACTTACAGCTCTAAACTATAGCTATAGTTGAACAATCTACTGATGCATCTTAAAAAAAAAACTAAAGAAGCAAGAGCAAACCAAACCCAAAATTGGTAGAAGAAAATAAATGTGAAATTCAGAGCAGAAATCAATGAAATTGAAACAAAAAAGAAACACAAAAGATCAATGAAACAAAAAGTTACTTTTTTGAAAACTTAAACAAAATTGACAAACCTTTAGCCAGACTAAGAAAAAAGAGAGAAGATCCAAATAATTAAACTCAGAAATGAAAAAGGAGACATTACAACTGACACTGCTGAAAGTCAAAGAATCATTAGTACTATGAGCAGGTATATGCCAATAAATTGGAAAATCTAGAAGAAATGGAAACATTTCTACCAACATACAACCTACCAAGATTTATCTGTGAAGAAATCTAAAACTTGAAGAGACCAATAACAATTAATGAGATCAAAGCCATAATAAAATGTCTCCCAGGAAAGAAAAACCTGGAGACTTGATGACTTCACTGCTGAGTTCTACCAAACATTTAAAGAAGAACAAATACCAGTTCTACTCAAACTATTTCAAAAAATAGAGGAGGAGATAATACTTTCAAACTTATTCTATAAGGCCAGCATTACCCTGAATACAAAAGCCAGACAAAGACATATTAAAAACAAAAAATCTATAGACCAATATCTCTGATGAATATTGATGCAAAAAATCTTTAACAAAATATTAGCAAACTGAGTTCAACAATGCTTTAGAAAGATAATTCGTCATGACCA
This sequence comes from Chlorocebus sabaeus, assembly GCF_047675955.1. Lineage (NCBI taxonomy): Eukaryota > Metazoa > Chordata > Mammalia > Primates > Cercopithecidae > Chlorocebus > Chlorocebus sabaeus. Next base: position 65,440,612 of record NC_132928.1, read on the forward strand.
AGTGGGATTTATCCCTGGGATGCAAGGATGGTTCAACATATGCAAATCAATCAATGTGATACATTATATCAACAGAGTAGAAAAAAAGTATATGATCATTTCAATTGATGCTGAAAAAGCATCAGATACATTTTAAAGCATCAGATAAATGTTATCCTTCATGATAAAAACCCTAACAAATACTGGAGATAGAGGGAACATACCTCAACATAATAAAACCATCTATGACATAGCTACATTTAGTATCATACTGAATGGGGAAAAACATAAAGCCTTTCCTCTAATATCTGAAACATGACAAGGATACACACTGTCACCTCTGTTATTCAGCATAGTACTAGAAATCCTAGCTAGAGCAATCAGAGAAGAGAAAGATATAAAGGGTACTGAAACTGGAAAAAAAAAAAAGTCAAATTTCCTTGTTTGCAGATGATATGATTTTATATTTGGAAAAACTTGGAAAGACTCCACAAGAAAGAAATCTATTAGAACTGATAAACAAATTCAGTAAAATTGCAGGATAAAAATCAACATACAACAATCAGTAGCATTTCTATATGCCAACAGAGAACAATATGAAAAAGAAATAAAAAAGTAAGGAATGCCATTTACCTATTAATAATAGCCACGTATAACATTTAATAATAGGAATTAGCCTAACTAAAAAAACAAAAGATCTCTGTGGTGAAAACCATAAAACCCTGATGAAAATCACTGGAGGACATCAAGAAATGTCATTTGTATAATATTTATTCTTTCAACCCAAAAACGTTCCATGTTAATGGGTCCAAAAAATTAATATTGTTAAAATGTCCATGCTACCTAAGAAATCTATAGATTTAATGCAATCCCTATCAAAATACCAATGACATTCTTTACAGAAATAGAAAACAAATCCTAAAATGTGTATGGAACCACAAAAGATTCAGAATAGCCAAAGCTATCCTGAGCAAAGTAACAAGAACAACAAACAAACAAACTAACAAGCAACACCCACCCTCTCTCCCTGCAAAACAAACTGGTGAAATCACATTACCTGACTTCAAATTCTACTACGGAGCTATTGTAACCAAAACAGCATGGTACTGGCATAAAGACAGATACACAGACCAATAGAACGGAATTCAGAACCCGGAAACAAATCCACACACCTATAGTGAACTCATTTTTGACAAAGATGCCAAGAACATACATTGGGGAAAAGACAGTCTATTCAATAAACAGGGCTGGGAAAACTAGATATTAATATGCAGAAGAATAAAACTAGATCCCTATCTCTCACCATATATAAAAATCAAAATTGATTAAACACTTAAATTTAAGGCCTCAAACTATGAAGCTATTACTAGAAAACATCAAGGAAACTCTCCAGGACATTGGTCTGTGCAAAGATTTCTTGAGCAATACACTACAAGCACAGGTAAACAGAGCAAAAATAAACACATGAGATCACATCAAGTTAAAAAAGTTTCTGCACAGCAAAGGAAACAACCAACAGAGTGAAGAGATTACTCACAGAATGGGAGAAAATATTTGCAAACTACTTATCTGACAAGGGATTAATAACCAGAATATATACGGAGTTCAAATATCTCTAAAGGAAAAAATCTCACAATAAAAAAAAAAAAATAGGCAAAAGATCTGCATAGACATTTGTTTTCCTTTTTTTTAGACAGAATCTCACTCTACCACCCAGGCTGGAGTGCAGCAGTGCAACCTCAGCTCACTGCAACCTCCTCCTCCTGGGTTTAAGCGATTATCCAGCCTTAACCTTCTGAGTAGCTGAGATTACAGGCATGCACCACCACAACCAGCTAATTTTTGTATTTTTAGTAGAGACGGGTTTTTGCCATATTGGCCAGGCTGTTCTTGAATGCCTGACCTCAGGTAATCTGCCTGCACTGGCCTCCCAAAGTGCTAGGATTGCAGGTGTGAGCCTCATTTCTTAAAAGAAGACATACAAATGGCAAATATGCATGTGAAAAGCTGCTCAACATCATTCATCATCAGAGAAATGTAAATTAAAACTACAATGAAATAATCATATTGCTCTAGTTAAAATGGCTTATATTTAAAAGACGTGCAATAATAAAAGCTGGTGAGGATACACAGAAAAGAGAACCCTCTTATGCTGTTGGTAGGAATGTAAATTAATACAACCATCATGGAGAACAGTTTGGAGGTTCCTCAGAAAATTAAAAATAGAGCTACCATATGATCCAGCAATCCCACTGCTGTGTATATATCCCAAAGAAAGGAAATCAGTATATCAGAGATATCCACACTCCTACATTTGTTGTAGCAGTGTTTACAATAGCTAAGATTTGGAAGCAACTTCAGTATCCATCAACAGGTGAATGGATAAAGAAAATGTGGTACATATACTCAATGGAGTACCATTCCGCCATAAAAAAGATGAGATCCAGTCATTTGCAACATCATGGATGGAACTGGAGGTCATTATTTTAAGTAAAATAGGCCAGGCAAAGAAAGACAAACATCACATGTTCTCACTTATTTGTGGGATCTAAAAATCAAAGCAATTGAACTCATGGACATAGAGAGTAGAATGATAGTAGTAGTGGATAGAGGCTGGGAAGGGTAGTGGGGGTATAGCAGGGAAGTGGGCATGGTTAATGGGTACAAAGAAACAGAAAGAATGAATAAGACCTACTATTTGATGGCACAATAGTGTGACTATAGTCAACAATAACTTAATTGTACATTTTAAAATAACGTGAAGAGAGCAATTGAATTGTTCTAACTCAAAAGATAAATGCTTGAAGGGATGGATACCCCATTCTCCATAATGTGCTTATTTCACATTGCATGTCTGTATCAAAACATCTCCTGTATGCCATAAATATATATACCTACTATGTACCCATAAAAATTAAAAAGAAATAATACAATAAAAAAGCCAGAAACTGTTAAAGACATTCCACAAAGTAAGGGTAATTATTTTTTGAGTGAAACATTTGTTAGAGAAATGTTTACACATACATAGTTTCAATATGGCTATGCAGTTTGGGTACTCCACAGAGGCACCCAGCTAGGGGTCATGGGAAACAAATACAGCCGTCTTCCCATACGCAATGTCATGTGCCACAGGCCCTATATCTGCAAGAAATGGCATCTTTTTTCTAATTTGCCCATCCAGAGGGAACAACTTCATTGAATATTCAGAAATTATCACATAAGTTAACAGTATCTCTGCACACACATATGTGTGTGTTAGATCATGATTTAAAATATCTTCCTTATTATGGGCCAAGTGTGAAGAAATCTTTTTTTTTAAAAAAACTTCCCTACACCATACCATCAACACGAAGTTATGTGTTTTAAAACAATGACAAAAAGAAGCATGTAAGCCTCATATCATTCATTCCAAAGATAGGATTTACTAAAGCTGAATGGAAAATAGGAATGAAGCAGATGTTGGCAGGATTTAGAAGCAGTTTCTTTAGCAATTGTCAAGCTCTGATCATATATATTGGACATAAAACTCTTGAATTGTAAAAATGCTCTCAGGACATAGGTAATTTTCAACATTTGGAACTTAGGGTTTAGCTTAATTACTTTTTAGGAAAGTTCTACTTGAAAATAAAATGTGCTTGAACTTTCTGTAATAATAATAATAAGGATGAAGAATGCCAACAGCTAACAGATACTGAACACTGAAAATGTTAAAAGCACTATTCAGAGTGCTTATAAACAGGTCGTCTCCCAACATTATCGAGAGGTGCTCTCATTATCTTCATTTTGTGTATGAGGTGACTGAGGCACACAGGAGTTAAAGAGCTTGCCTAAATTCGCATAACTAGTTAGGGTGAAACTGGGGCGTTTAACCCAACCACTCTGGCTTTTGGGGTCAAGATATCAACCATTCTTTATTCTGACTCTCAAAACTAATTACAATAACTAAGGTTATTTTGGTCCCATGACAGCCACTGAAACGAGTAAATACTTTTTCAACTTTCTTAGCTAGAGTTTCATGAAATATTTGTCATTACATGGCAAAATTCTAAACAATCCCATCAGTGGTTGCGTATTACAGAACTGCTATTCACTCTCTTATCATTAAAAATACCATGAGGAAAACAGGATGTTATTGTTAAATAATAATTCCAGACTGCTGATCAAGCACAATGTCAGGTATTGCCCTTGGGGGTGCGACATCATAATGTTTGCTGCCTCCACTAGGTACGAGATTGCACTTTCAATAGAATAAGTCTTTAAGAGGCCAAGGAAAAAGAGTGCTGAGACCTCATGATCTCATTTCAACACATATGCCAGCAAGTGATAAAAACCTGAGAAGTGAAATAGAGAACTATCAGTTGATAAAGAAATAAAATTGTCTCTAAATGCTATGTCTTTCTAAGTTTTTCAGGATACATTCCTGTGTCTGTAAAGACAGCCTTTCCTTCTTTAAAGACAGGGTCAGTCAAGGGCAGCCAGTCATTTATCTCTGAGGTGGCAGAAGTCTATAACTTAAGAACACCCCACTTGAAAATGACAGTCATCTGGAGGCCCCTTTTATGATATCTTCTTCTTTTAAGCTGATAATAGAACACAACTTGGTAAGGGCCACTCCGTGCCATGAATCAAAATGTACTTCACAAAAGTCATTTCCTATTGATGTTTATGTGCCTGTTCTTCATTTATATTGATCAGTGGACATTTGTTTGCCAAGATAAAAGTAAAAGAGATTGCCTGGATGCCCTGTGACATTTTCAAAGGGGAAAATGCATTTTTTTCTAGCATTCTGTATATGACTGAGTTTCAAAAAGTTGGCCTTACGAATCTACTTTAGAGAGATGTCTGGATGGAATGAGGAAGAAAATGTTCCCGGATCATTTCCTGTTTCCCAAGGGTCATTTTTACAAAGTTAAAGTGTACAGCATTTAAAAAAAAAATAAGACCAAAACCATATACTTATTGATGTCATTTAGGTTTTTAGGATTAGATGTTTGTAACCAAACATTGGCACTTACCACACATACAGAATATCTGACATCCAGAAAATCCTTAAAGCTGTGCAACTGTTGTAGATGAAACGATGACTCATACTGAAGAACACATACTGAAGTAAAAGTCCTAGGGTGTACACACACACACACACACACACACATCTATGTAGATATACATACATAACCGTGTATAGAGAAACAGAGAGATATGCTGGTGCCCCTTGAAACTGAGTAGAAAATCTGAATGTTGACTTGCTGATTTGGACAATGTGCTTATTTACATTCAGCTCAAAAAAAACAAGTGATCAAATCTGTAGCACTAAAAACATTGATATCCATACAACTGTTATAACACAACAAAGTTATTTGCATAAATGGTTTATCAAAATAAAACATCTGCTTTAATTTTTAAAAAGGCTACTTTGAGAAAGAAGCTAAAAGTCATGAATTAATGCATTCAGAAATGGAGGCTCAAACCAAATGCCCATTAAGCAACAGTTACTGTATTTCGTTTTGACAATAAAATGTATAAGGGCATTGAGAAATTGACCTTTTGTGGTAATATTGTATGACAACACTTTTCTCCAACTGATCTTGGTGATACTTCAGGTCACATACAAATCTTTTATGACCACCTGAATTGGCCAGCAATCAAACTCAATTACCAAATTGAGGAGAACAAGATGCTCTTTTGAAGGTCATCACTAATCTTCTGATTATAGAAATCTATGACCTTTCTTCAGTGTTTATAATTTCTACATTTCCTTAGTTTCTGAGACTAAACATGGTCATTCTACATGAAGTTCCTATTTTTTTATATTTCATGATAATGCACTCTTTATCTTAAAGAAAATATTCCAACACTTCTTTTTGCTATCTCCTTTTTGTCCTTTTTCCAGTAAAATTGGGATTATTCCAAGATTTAGTCAGTAGTTTTCTCTTCTCTTTTTGTAGTGATTCATGTAGTGATTTTATTTATTTGAGTAAATACCCACTTGTGTCATTTGTGCTATAATTTCTGACTTAGGCTTGGTTAGTCACAACTGACTTCTAGGCAATGTTGGAAAAGATGAAATTTCAAGTTCAAGTACATCTGTAGAGCCAGGAAATGGCCAGACTTTACAATATTGGAGCAAGATGATTTGTTGGCTATTTTATATATATATATATATACACACACACACACACAGACACACACACACACACACACACACACACATAAAAGAATATAAAAATACATTTAAAAATATCAAACCTAAACCTAAACCATCAACTGTGGTTTCTTCCCTGAACGCTAATTCTAAATTTTCTAATGTTTTTCTTGACATCACATTAGGATGTCAAATTCAAGATATCACCAGCCAAACTTAGCTTAAGAGCTTAATACTCATCAGTGGATTTGCTACCATTTGAAGTTTAGCTCTTTGTGTTATTAGCACCACAACTGTAGAAAGGGAAGCACATATTTGTTCCTGCTTTGGATTGGCTCTTCATTAGGTAAAGTTCTTTGGCTAATGATGAATGTATCTGTTCAGCTGTATTTAGGCATAATCCCTGTTTTTATGTATTTTTTGAATAATCAACACGAGTTCAAATATTCTGAAACTCACTGTTTGCCAGGCTCTCTAGTTCTACTTGGATAGAACATGGATAGTGTGTTTTAGTTTTCCTAACATTTTCTAAAACTCAGTTGTAACAAGTCATAATGCTAGGACCCTAGGTGCAACCCTAGGGTTATTTTTCTGGGATATCCTTTCCTCATGCAATACTTTGAATATTATTAATCTACAACACCAACTATATTTCCAATACTTTAATTTCATCTTTTTAGTGTTTATTAATATTTAAATCTCTGTGCATTCACTCACTAACTCTTCAGAATTCATTTCCTACCATTTCTTGCCAGGTATCATATTAGTCATTGGGGATACAAATCCAGAAAATGTAATAGTCCTATTCTCAAGAATCTTCAGTCTCATAGAGTGGTCAAATAAATTAATAAATTGAGTACAATGTGATGTAAATCAAAGTATGTCTGGGGTGATATGTGAGACCAGACAAGTAGAGTGTGTGTCATTAAATAATTAGGGCAACAGAAGGGTAAGAAATCCTTTCCAGATAAGAACACATTGGAGCTGAGTTTGAAAAATTATTAGGATTTAGCAAAATTAGAGGGAATAAGGGATACAGAGGAGTTATTTGTGAAGGCTACAGCATATGCAGGACCCTTGAGACATAAACATATGACCACAATTTCTATAAAAGCAAAAGTATTTGTTGAAAATTCACAGGAGATAAGTGCAAAGAAGAAGGCTTGAACTAAACTGTGAAGGACCTCATGTTTGGGTGTGTGCTAAGGAATTCGAACACTATCCCGAAAACTGTGAGGGAACCACTGTATACTTTTAAGCAGAGGAGTGACATGGCTCCCCTAGATAAGCATTTTAGAAAGGTAATATTTGTCAAAATGTGGACAAAGTGTTGGAAACCGGTAAAACTAAAGGTAGAGAAAATTATTAGAAGAATACAATAACAATCAAGGAAAAATATGTTGGGAGATTGAATTCAGGTTTTGATAGTAAAATGTAGAGGTGATGATAGGTTTGAGAGGCATTTACCTGGCAGAATTACAGGTGCTGGTGAGTAATTGGATTTGGGGGTTGAATGAGTGGGAGAAGGGGAGAAACTTATGATAAATTCCAGGTTTTTTATTTTCATGATTGGATGCGTAGTGATTTTTTCACTGAGATAAGGCATAGAAGAAAAGGAACAGGTTTTTGGGGAAAGATGATAAATTCAGTTGTGCACCTGTGGAAATTGAAGTGTCTATGAAATATCCACCTAGAAGTGTCATACACGCATTTGTACTAGTGGTGGTGTTAGCATGTTGGGGGTGGGGCTGCTTGCATCCATGTGCTCATTTGCAGCAGTGGGGGGTGTGTAGGGGGGAGGTGGGTTAGGATCACACTGGCAGCAGTGGCACGGCAGGGTATGTGTGCACCTGTGTCAGTGGGAAAGGGGAGCCAAAGTCTGCCCATGGGCCAGGCGCGGTGGATCACGCCTGTAATCCCAGCATTTTGGGAGGCCAAGGCAGGTGGATCATGAGGTCAGGAGATCAAGACCATCCTGGTGAACACAGTGAAACCCCATCTCTACTAAAAATACAAAAAAATTAGCCAGGCGTGGTGGTCCCAGCTACTCGGGAGGCTGAGGCAGAAGAATGGCGTGAATCCGGGAGGCAGAGCTTGCAGTGAGCAGAGATCATGCCACTGCACTCCAACCGGGGCAACAGAGCGAGACTCTGTCTCAAAAAAAAAAAGAAAAAAAAAGGTCTGCCCATTCGTGCCCTGGCAAAATGGTGGGGTGGTGGCTGTGGGAGAGCACATGCTGACAAAGCAGCGCAGGGAGGCTGTGGCTGGGGGAGGGTCTGGGCGGGGTGGTACATGTTGGTGGGGGCCACTCTGCTAGAGCTCTCCAAGTCAGGCATGGTCTGCTAGCAAAGCAGCTGTAATGAGTATCATGAGGGTCCCCAGAAAGCACCATGTTTGGACATCTGACACTGTGCCTCCAGCCAGTGCGGCCAGGCTGGGACCCCAAGAGAGGCCAGTAGACTAAGGGGTGCTCAGGTTGGACTGGCCCTCTCTCATGGGCAAGACTGCCCTGCTTTGTCCAGGTCCAACAGTCACCCTGTGGCTAAAGGCTCCTAAAGGAACATGGTGAGCCTTGGTGTTCACTAACCATGCCTTGGGCATCGCTAACCATGCCTCACTGCAGACATTCCTGCACCAGACACTATGGGCTTCACTCAGGCTGGAGTCCTGCTCTCATCACTTCCCTAAGCAGCTCTCCCTGCCAGCTCCAGTGTCCATGGGGGTCACGGAGTCTCCTGCTGCCTGGATTACCGAGGTTCATGGTGAGAGTTGGCCACTCCTTACCTGTTCAACTCACCCCTTCCCTAAGGAGTTGCTGTGGGCCAGGAAGAAGTCTCAGTGCTCAGTAGCCCTTTGCAGGGTCCCCAGCTTCCACCTCCTTCAGCCCAGTGTCTGGATCCTCCCTCTGTCCACTCTCAATGCCTTTCCTCTGAAGATCTGCCCAGAGTGTGCCAGTCTTCCCACTGGTCTCTTGGTGACAGATGTTTCTCCTGGCTGTGTCCAGTTAGCGATCTTAACTTCTAACGTATTTTTAAATGGTTCGGGAAGAAAGATAATAGACACAAATGAGAAACAAAGAGATGCAGAGAGAGACATTATAGTAAGTCAAATTGTCCATAATGTAAACAATTTGTGGATCTTTTTAAAGAGTGTACAGAAATTCCTTATACTCGTCTTGCTAATTTGCTATTTTTCTTCAAGTTTGAAATTATATCAAAATAGAAATACACAAAAATGTACAATAAAATATGGACCAATCAGTCACTGATAATGTGTCCAAACATTTTTATTTAGCTTAGGGATGATGCCCTTTCCGTTTTTGTAGCCCTTTCCATTTTTCATAGGGTCAGTTCATTATTTTAACACCTTTCTTTTATTCTCCTACTTTCTCTGTCAGTCTTTTGCATAATCAGACCATATGGGGCAGTGGTTAAGAATGAGGGCTCTAGAGCTAGACCATCTGGTGTGGCTTTGTGACCTTGGAGAAAACACTTAATATCTCATTTCATTTATTGTTGTTTAGTCTACAAATAGAAAAAGTAAGAGCATCTATATAATACAATTATTACAAGGTTCTTAAAACTGCCTGGTACAAACTAAACACTTAATAATTTTAGTCCCTTAGGGATGAGCTAAGAGGAGGGTAAAATAATAAAAACAGTAATAATAATTTTGGTACTTGCTGTGTGGTTTTCTCCTGCCAGTTCCTTTCTTTTTTCTTTTCTTTTCTTTGTTAAATAACAACCGACTTCAAGAGAGAGCAACTCCTTGGGAATTATATTGTTTCCAAATTAATTCATATGGTGTGATATGCTATTGAACCTTTATCTTTACCTTCTTGATGCCGCCATTTTTTTTCAGCATAATGGTAGAATTATTTTAGATGTTAAATATGTTTACTGAGGTAAATGATCTGCTCATGTATTCAGACCCAAATGTTTCTATTACTGTCTCAATATGATATAGAATGCTTCAATGCGTTAATGTAGTTTTAACCCAGAAAATTTCATTGGTTTAAATAGGCCAGACAATTATCTATATAAGATTGTCCTTCAATAATACCCAAAATAGAACAATTTCTGCTTTGGAATTTTCTATTCATTAACAAGTAATTATAAGCAACACTTATGTTAATATGGCTAAATATAATGTTACTTAAGTTGAAAATATAGTCAGTAAACATAAAAGGATAAGTATGTGAAGCTATGTACAGAGGAAACAGGACTTTTAAACTCAAGCTTCTTTGGCACAACCACTTTAAGACTATGTATCTTGTGATGAAGACATTTTAAAAAATAAGGCTGTTTTGAAGCCTTTATTTTAAAGTGCTCCTATCAAATGGGTCAAGTCTACTTCTCCATTCACTTAAATTATCTAGTAGTGCAAATAAGAGTGTCGAGTGCTTCTCCTCAATCACTATCATACCTAAGTCACCTTCTCATATTGGGAGAGAAAGTAAGTAGTTTTGGCTTTATTCTAATGGTATACTTTTGGAGGACTTTAATATCTTCTGATCATCTTTCTGTTTTAATGAGATTACCTTGGCTGCTATTTTCAGCAAACAAAGGATAGCATGCATGACCAAGTTAAGAGTCTATTTCTGAAGTTTAGTTAAGAAATAATGTTTCTCCTGGCTGTGTCCAGTTAGTGATCTTATGGGCTTCTATCCATTGGGACCCCGAAATTTTTCTTACTATCTCAATAGGTTATAGGTGATATTTTGGAAGTAGATAGGACTTGAATGAATTTGTTATATAAATTCAAGGAATTGGAATCAAAGGTTATACTTGGGTTTTGGGCTTGAGAGACCGATTAGACAATGATGCTATTTAGTGATACAGAGAAGAAAAGAACCAGGTTTGAAAGTTAGAAAAATAAACATTGATTTTTGGTGATAAATCGTTAAGTTTATTCAATTTGAACTTTGTTCAGATGATATTTGCTTTTCATGGGTGACAAATGTGTTAACGAGCAATCTAGCATATATTATTATTAATTCTACGGTACTAATGAAACGTAACATACTTTCTTAGTGTAGCTATATAAAATTAATAGACTTTTATTTAGAAGAAAAAGCAATAAAAGTAAGCTAGCCAGGTCATCTTTACATGATGTTTCCAACTGTCACAAGTACTACTCTGTTTTCAGTAGACTAGAGTCTTAGCGAACCTTTCTGTATTGTCCTGCCAAGACCAGCACAACAAGTGTACAGAGCTCAATCAAAGACACCAATTGCCCCTATTAACACAAGACATTGATCAAGAAGCTATTCTTATCTTCAGAATAAATACCAGCATATCGTAAATTTCTGGCACTGTCAAATCAAGTAATCAGAGCCCCGTAAGCTGCTGAGACAGCTGGCTTCCCTAGGCTGTCACTCCATTCCACCTTGGGTTCAGCTTCCATGCCAGAGGACAGACAATCTCAGGCTGCTTCAACCGAGTAGAGCAGCAATATCAATAAGCTCTACTGTTTTATTAGGTTTATCAAACAGCAGTCTATCTGGTCTGCTGGCCAGGATGTGCCAAAATGCTATCATAAGTCTATCCCACTTTATCTCACAATAGTTTTCTGTGAATAACATCTCACATTCATGGTTAAAATATGACTGGCATTTCATTAAAGCTCTACAAGAGTCCATTCAAAGTACAATAGGGGCAAGAGTAATGAGTTGTACACGTAAAAGGAAATAGATTCTGGTACGATTCCATTTTAGGAGTAATACAATTAAGTTCTAAGGACCTTGACTCCTTTCTAAGGAAATAACTATTACATTTGCTTGTTATTGTGTAGGAAAAGAAATTACCGGCACTTTTAGGTAGCATTTTGTATTTTACAAACTACTTTTATATTTTTCATCTTATTTGACTTTACCAATAGCTTAAGTTTTAACTACTTTTTGTGCCAGTATTAACTACTTTTACAGATAAGAGAACTACACAGTGTTAGTAAATTAAGTCACTAACATGAGAATGGCTAGGGTGCAATCTCAGTGCAATGTATACTCAGGAGTATAACCCTCAGCAACCCAAAGCACATTTTTCATACAAATGCTCTCTTTTCTAATGACAAAATATTGTTCTTAAATATATAGAATGTCTGTTTATAGATGCCATTCACAACCTCTACCCATAACCACACTTTCAACTTTATTGAATGCCAAATTAAAGCAGGTTTTCCACTGATGAATGCAAAGAAAGAGGGAGGAGGAGAAGGAGGAGGAGGGGGGGGGGAGGGGGAGAAGAAAAGGGAAAAGGAGGAAGAGGAGGAGGAGACCAGGAGTACTTTACTAATCTCTCTTCTCCAGGTACTTCTTTTTCAGGGGATTTTGTAAAAGTTCAAAAATATCAATTGGTAATTAGGCTTACCTATCCATCGATGACATTTGTCTTCTGATGCAAATTATTATCATGTGTCATATTACCTCACTCCTTGTACCTGGGAGTCATAAAGTGTTTTGTCTAGCTTGGCAAACTGTACTGTTTTCCTAAAGAAGCCTTCTGTATACCTCTTAGGCAGTTTCTTATGCCCTTTGTTGTGCTAAATTTGACTCGCCTACATATCTGTATTATCACATGCATCACACTGTTCTGCAGGAAATTGTAAATAGGATTTCTCCTCTACTAGACTCTGAAACTCTTGATGAGTTTTACCTTTATCTTTGAATTATGGACACCTAGTCTGGTGACAAAGTAGCTCTCAGATATAGCCTTAACATGTTTTGTTGAATGTGATAGAATGTTAATTAAGATGGAACCCCTAACTCAACACTTCCCCAGAGACCAATGCAACAGAAATTAGGCTCCAAAGAGATTGTGAGAAATAATCTTACCAACACCCACTAAATTCCATGTAGACTTTGCAAGGAAAAAATCTGTAAATCAAGTAATCCGTAATTCTCTACCTTTGAACAGATCAAGGAAATAAGCTGAAGACAGGACTGTAGACAGGATTTATTCAGAGAACCACTATACTTTGATCCGCAAAGGACTGGGATATGCTAGGGGAGTGCTACCCTCATCACCTGACATCCAGAGTATAGCTTAGAGTTAAGCAGACATACAAAGAGGTTAGCAAAATATTTAGAGATAGGAACCCATATATCTCAGATTTTCCAGAACAGTTTTAATATCAAATAGCCGGCTTTCTTGTCCTCCCTAAGTATACTCATGCTGTCAGACCACATGTTACAATTTTTCAGGATAAAACATAGTCACTCAATCTAACAATGACTCAGAAATTTAAAAATGATGATAGGATTTTCAGATTTTATGTCTGAGGAGCGTGAAAGAAACGATAAGGAGGAAAATGGTTTGGCAGTTCAGAAAAAAGCTGGGCAATCATGGGATATTTCTAATTATCCTTTTAGTAACAGAGACTTAGAATACTTGGGAGTTTACTTCTAAAAGACGTCTTCTGGCTTGGACAATTAGTCTACATTTCCACTAAGGCTAATGAAATTTTAAATATCTTTGCTTTAGTCAGATTCAATCAAACCCAAGAAGAAAAGGGCAAGTGTGGGGCCATTATTGGAGTGAACCTAGAGGCTGGAAGGTGTCAGGAAACTCAAAGCCAGTAATATGGTTGGAATTGGAGAAATAATAAGGAACATGAGAAATATTCTTTCCACTTTTTGTTTTGACTTCACCTGCAAGTCAGTTTCCTTCTTTTCTGTTTGTAGATCCTTTCTCTAATACTCAGAATCCCTTCATTACTAGCAGTTATTGAGCCACTTGCTTTGTGCTTCATTTACATAGTAGCTAATTTAATGCTCACAACAACCTTATGAAATACTCCCATTTTACAGGTGAAGCAATTGAGGATCAGAGAGGCTAAGGAATTTTTCCAGACTCTTAAATTATAGAGCAAAATTTTGAAAAGGGGCCTGTTTGACTCCAGGACTAACACTATTAACCATAATACCACATTCCTTCTATCTAGCAGTAGCTGCTGTCCTTTGAATAACAAATTTACACATTGAAGCTCAAAGTACTGGAAACATAATTCTAGTTCCTCAGGCCCAGTTCTGAATCTTTGAAGCACAATCTCTGCCTTGTCAAGATTGAGTGAGGTGGGCACTTCAAGAGAGGTGGTCATGTTTTATAAACATCCCAGCTGAGAGTACATTGTCTTTAAAAAGAGGATCTTGTTCTGAGTCCTAATCCACTCCTTGAACATGGGGACTCACATCCCAAAATATATTATACACCTTTTTGTTTTTGCAAATGGCATTCCAAATCTCTGACTTCAGGTTGATTTGATTTGTTCAATGAATATTTATTGAACATCTATTATTTATCTGGCATTAGTAGAATTGCTCGATTTAGCAAATAAAAATACAGGTCACCCAGCTAAATTTAAATTTCAGCTAAACAATGGCTATAGTTTTGCATAAGTATGTCCAAAATATTGCTTCAGCATTCTATATTTCATATGGCAATTCTAGGCATTATTTTGTACCCTTGGTGTTGTAATAATGAGGAAATTGATCACCAATTTTTCTTAGTCACTTAAACTGAACCCATACAGTTTAGGTTAATGTTGACAGCCTTGACTATTCTCTTTCTCTTTATTTCGATTTGGATTCACTCCCAATATCGGCTATCACTTTCTTTTCTAGAAGGGCGAGACTATTATCCAGTTTAATACCTGTGGGGATATTTTGGTAGTTAGAAAAGGAATTAGCCCATTCAAGAGTCCCCCAGCCAGATATCATTAAAATCACAGACCTTTGAATTCAGCATAAGCTCCTAAGATTTGAATCAGTTCCCATGTCTTATTTAGGAAATTAATTATTTAGAAATATTAAATGGGTCAGGAATGGCTCATTTAAAATGATTAAGTGGTCACTAATTAAAAACCAACTTTATGTCCAGAAGAGACTTCTGTCCAGATGTATGTTATGACAACTTGGCTCTCTAAATATCAACTCATTAAAAAGTGCATTCATACTGCCCCTCTTACCTCCCCTCACTTCACTATTTCTCTTCTCCATGTCCCCTTCATCACACATACACACACACACGCATGCAGACACACACATGCACACATCGCACAGTTGAACCCTGAGCCTTGTTTTTGCTTAGGGAGTGGTATGTATGACCGCAGCAGTGTGCACCTACCTTACCATAACATTCTTCTGCAAAATCCCCCTCCTTTCGTGTCTGGCTCCAGACCACATCCCGTATACCTGAGGCACCGGCTGTGCTTTATGAAGTCTAAAATTTTCGGCTGGTTGTGTCTTTCCATGCAAACTCATTAGGCACTATTTACACCCACTGCAGCTGCGAAGAGAGAGGTTCTGAACTCTGGCATTCTACAGTAGGCTTTGTTTCTCATTTACATTTGCATATTAAAGTGTTTGCCTGAAATAGGCTATTGAAATTAATTCAGGATTAATTGGTGTCTTTATCTCATTAGGACAATCTAATTTAAGGATGATGAAATTGTTTAGCCTCCCGTTTGCATAATTAGATTGCTTTGAATTGCTGTCATTATTGGCTCTTTAGCATCATCTGTAGGCCTCAAACAGACAAGAGCTTCAACCTCATAAAGACCAATCATGTGTTACAGCAGAGGGCTGTTAACCCCTTTTAACCCAAACTCACTTGGATTAGCAGTCACAATAGACAGGCCTTGGTCCCTGAGAGCCTGGAGTGCCTTCCTTTTTTAATTCTTGATACTCAGATTGATGAATTTCTTCCGTTTATATATTTGGTCACGGAAACTGTTAGAGCATCTTTTCTGGGATCCAGATGTTCAGAAGACTCACTCCTCTCCTTTCAGCACTACCTTCAATGTTATAGTGACCTTCTTTCATTGTAAATTTCTACTCTCTTTTTCTACTTCCTTAGCCAATTGGAAATTCTTCTATTGCTTAAAAATGTGACAACATTCCTAGCATCTATGAGTGGATGTTGGGCTTCTACCAAGCCTGACACTCTTGTCTCAACACTCAGCAACAAGTATTATTTCAATGAAGCTACAGAATAAATGAGACATGGGGAGCCATCCTACATTCATTTAATTATTTATTCATTCAACATTTAGCAAGCGTTTCATTGAGTACCTTTGATGTGCCTGATATTGTGCAAGCCACTGAGAAATGCTTGAGAAAGCTCCTCCGGCATTCTATTTTGGGGAGATAGGAACATAGAATAAGTGACTGGAGAGCTGGGTCCTGGCACTAACTGACTGCTTTGAGAAGGTACAAAATGTCAGTAAACTTGAAGTACTTCATCTTGTTTCATTAATGAAGGTTTGTACTGCATTAATGGCTCTCATTCCTAGCTACACATTACAATGACTTGTGAGCTTCTGTAAAGTACTTATGCCTAGATGTAAGCAAATTAAATCACAATCTATAGGGATGGGCATGGATTCCTGTATTCTTCAAAATTAGTTGAATGTAAATACAGAAAGTCAGTCTCCCATATGATTTTTAAGATTGTGTCTAATAACTAACACAAACAAACAAATAAATAGTATTCACACTTTATTGTAAACTGCAGGTAAGAATGATTGCTGAAATATAAAATTTGGATTTAATTTTTTCAGGTACTGAGAAAAACTAAAATTACAGAATAAAGAGCATTTTTAGATTTTAATCTGAAGAAAACAAGAACTCCCCAAATCAATGCTTTATTTAAAGAAAGCATACCTGCAGAAGTAAAAGAGTCTTAAATTAACAACATAAGTAATATAAAACAGAACAATAACAATTACCAATGCAGAATATATAAATCACTTGTTAGCTTTTTTTCCTGAAAAACTGAAGTGGCATAGAATTCTTACTGTACTTAAAGATGCTTGATTCTTATGTCAGCTGTTTTTCTCTTGTACTCTTCCCTAGCTCTGCTGGTCATAAAAGAACAGCCAATTGCTATTGAAATAACCCTAATCATGCCACTAAGAGTAAGAACCAACAGGAAAGAATAAAAAAAAAAAAAGTCTGACATAAAATTACAAATTAGATAATATTATAGACCTTTTGCATAGATAATTCAAAGGACTTTTTATGAGGACTCCTAATCTATGTGCCTTACAAATAATGTTATGATACAGTGATATATTGTTACTATGATTCTAGTTTTATAAAATAGAAAACTAGAATTTAGAAAAACAATAACCTACCATGAAGGCTTAGAACATCTGACTTTTAAAGTCTACTTTTTCTTCCAATGAACTTTGCTTTAAATTTAACCTAGCCTTACATCTAAAGGGCTAAGATTACAATTACGCATTTTTACTATGTCCAGGTTATAAACTATTGGTTTCCTAAAGAAGTGCAATGACACACCCAAGCAGAAGGCTGGAGCCTTGGATTTCAGTAACAAATGGTCTGAGCTTGCATGATTTGCTGAACTTCCATGGTCTAAGCTGCTTCAACTTTTTAAAATCTTCAAAATGCTGGGGAATGTGCAAAAACCCAACAATTTCAAAAATTTGCTGTATCTAGACCTACACTCTGGAAGATTTATTGAAATACTATATCTTAGGGCATTAAAACAAGTCCTAACACATTTGAAATAATTGGAATCATGTAAAATCAAGCCATAGATGTCAGGTGGGAGCAAGGACTGTAGATTGACATGTCATTTTCTCCCATCACTGTATACAAAGAACAGCAACATAACAGCCACCACTGCAACAACTAAAATATAAAACAAAAGTATGTCCAAGAATGGCAGTAAATTCCATACAGGAGTTCAAGTCACAGAAAATATCTGTGGAGTAGGTGCTAATGACCACACCAGTATTCAGCTTGAAAAATATAATTGGTCCTGAAAATGACTGACTTCATTCTGGACCACCAAGTCCCCCAAGCTAGACGTGAAGAACTAAATGGACCACCAGCTTCTCTGAGTTGGGAAGAAAGACAGAGCAGGAGAGAGGCTGCTTTATGAGTCAATTCACGTTTGGCAACATCTGGTTATGTCTCATCACATTGCAAATTTATGACCCTGGAAACAACATGTTGATGTTGATGATCCTTTGCAAAGAGAAGCCTGAACTATAAACTTATGACCAGAACAGTGGCAAGGGGCTGTAGCTGTTTTCTCTGATCTGACAACTCTCATGCTTGGGTCAAACAGATAAAGTCTCGGACTACTGACCCTTCCTAAACAATGTCATGGATGAATACTGAATGAAGAGGACTCGCTGACAAAAGAGCAGAAGGTTCTGAGGAAGGAAAGCCTAACTTCCCCCAGAAGAAACCCAGTGAGATTTAGTGGTGACCAAACTTCACAGAAGTCAACTCATGTAGAAGACTTACCACAAATCAAGCCTAGAATATTTATTAACCCACACAATGGTCGATCCATCAAATTACAAGGCAGATTTTTTTCTCAGAAAATATCTGGGTTTGCTTTTTAATAAAGTTGAAACCTGGGGGTCAAAGACAAGCTGACGTGTATGTGTATTATAATTACCTTAAACTTCTCATCATAGCCATGTTATGAGATATATTATAGCTCTCAGGAACTATGTCTTCAACAGCAGGGGAAAAGAAAGATCTTTTCCACTAAGGGTTATCCTTTGAAATATTTCTTCTCTTATATAAAACTCAAGACTAAAAATCTGTTATTTTAATACAATATATCCAAATATATCACAATTTTTTCTTGACAATCTAGGTAATAGAAGAATTATTTTATTTCTGTGTAATATTATATTAAAATGTCCTTTTTTGATGAGTCCATGTCCTTTGTAGGGATATGGATGCAGCTGGAAACCATCATTCTCAGCAAACTATCGCAAGAACAGAAAACCTAACACCGCATGTTCTCACTTACAGGTGGGAATTGTACAATGAGATCACTTGGACACAGGAAGGGGAACATCACACAGCAGGGCCTGTTGTGGGGTAGGGGGAGCAGGGAGGGATAGCATTAGGAGATATACCTAATGTAAATGATGAGTTAATGGGTGCAGCACACCAACATGGCACATGTATACATATGTAACAAACCCGTATGTTGTGCACATGTTCTCTAGAACATAAAGTATAATAAAATAAATAAAACGTCCTTTTTAAAAATTTTACTTTAAGTTCTGGGATACATGTGCTGAACGTGCAGGTTTATTACATAGGTATATATGTGCCATGGTGGTTTGCTGCATCCATCAACCCCTCATCTATGTTTTAAGCCCCACATGCATTAGGTATTTGTCCTAATGCTTTCCCTCCCCTTTCCCTCTACCCCCAGACAGGCCCCAATGTGTGATGTTCCCCTCCCTGTGTCCATGTGTTCTCATTGTTCAACCTCCACTTATGAGTGAGAATATGCGGTGTTTGGTTTTCTGTTCCTGTGTTAGTTTGCTGAGGATGATGACTTCCAGCTTTATCCGTGCCCCCTGCAAAGGAAAATGTCCTATTTTCAAGACTGGTGATAAATGACAATGGAGCAAAATGTTTATTTCACACCATTCCCTGAAACTTACTCCACAAAAAACAAAAAGATTGAAAAAAACAGAAGAAAAATTTATTTTCTAGGAAAAAAGTAAACATATCTGCCAAGTAGGATGAAGACTAAAATGAAGGGACACTGTCCACCAACTCGTACTACTCAGTCCTGGTGCAGTCTTCTTCATAAGTTAGAAAGTCTTGGAAGATGCAGATAGTGATAGTTTCCTTGGCATGATGAGAAATAGGTGTATACATAAGTATCAAAGGTGGGCAAAAGAGAAGTCTTCCTAGAGAAACACTCTTCCACCCAGAAAAAAGCAAGATGGAAGGAAATTAATGGAATAATTTTTCCATCTTTCTATGCACCACCATCTTCCCCACCAAAAAGAAGAAAACCAAACAAACAAAATATATAACGATAAAACATTTATAAAGAGAGCACAGTAAATAACTCTACACTTGTTGGCAAAAGTCAGCTGAACTGAGACAAATACAAACAGATAAAACAAACAAAAACTTTCTGAGTATATCATGCTGTCATTTTACCAGGATAGTTTATTCATCCCAAGAAGTAAACTTGGCAAGCTTGGGAGAGTTATTCACCAAGATTGAAATATGTAAGAGATTTATATATATATATATAATATATATATTTAATATAAATATAAATATTTAATATATACATATAAATAGATTTATATTATTTAATATATAACATATTAGATTTAATATATAATAATATATAAAATATACAATATAAAATATTATAAAATATAAATAAATATATATTATATATAAATATTTAATATAAATATATATGGATATATATCTATATATCCATATATATAGATATATATAAAGGATTTTACTTGAATTGAAGAGATGACTTTCCCAACTCATTTTTTTTTTCAACTCATCTCTACTGGTCGGCTTAAATAGAATTTTTCTTTTTAAAGAGAATTAATATGCAAAAGTACCCAATGTTAGTTCTATGCAAAATAATTATTTTAAACAATAAAAAAGTGACTTGAAGAGACAATTTATGAGAAGAATTAGATAAGAAACATATACATTTCTTATATAAAAATAAAGTGCATTGTCTCATGCAAAGAAGAAATGTAAGCACTCAAGTAGAAAAATAAGGCAATAGATGATATTGTTAAAAATACTTTGGCCAAGTAAAAGAAAGAAAGAGAAAAGGGAAAAATGTGTGTGTATGTATGTGTGTATATATATGTGTGTGTGTGTGTGTGTGTGTATTTAGTTATGAAAATGAAAAGCACATTAGAAGTATTCAGAATTAGAATAGATGTTGCTTGAAAGAGTAGAAGTCATAAAGTATGACTTGGTGAAATAATATAAACCAAAATAGATAAGAGCAAAAAGCACAAAATTATATAAGTAGGAGAGATAAGATGGAGATGCAATATTTACACAATTGGCTTTCTTAGAGTTAAGAAAGAACTGAAACTCTACATCAAAAGGACAAGTTAACCCAGTATGAGAAATTACTGAACTCCAAGATTCAAGAGCCGAGAAAGAAAACTATTAACATCAAAGCAGAAGAATTAGACCACAAAAAATGGAAAAAAACTTGATAATGTTTCAAATAGAAATGTAACACCATATTTAACAGTGACATAATAGAAGCAATCACATTCAGAGCAAGGACACAAGAAGAGGGCTCACCACCATTATTATTTAAAACTCCTCAGCAAATAAAAGATAAAACCAGTTTTTAAACTCTGATATTCTGATTCATAGAATTTATAGGAAGTCTATCTGAAATTCAAATTGAAGTTATTTTATGCCTGAACTCTAATTGCCTGCAGTTCACCACAATTCTTCAATAAAATCTGTATAATTACCAGCATTGATTTAGTGTTGTTATAAAGAAAGAAGCAAAAAGGGTTACAGTCTCAGAATTTCAAACATGTGGAGCATACAAATGAGCACAGTCCTCATTTACAGAAGTAAAAAAGGATAAGAGATTATTATGAACAATGGTATGCCAACCAATTAGATAACATAGGTGGAATGTACAATCTCCTAGAAAGATACAAACCACCAGAAATGGCTCAAGAAAAAATTGATTATTTCGTCAGACATAAACAAGTAAAGAGCTTAAATTAATAATTTAAAACCTCCAACAAAGAAGAGCCCAAGCTAAGGTGACTTTAATCGTGATTTCTAACAAAGGCTTTAAAAATGAATTAGTATTAACCGCTTACAAACTCTACCAAAAATTATGAGAGGATGGACTGCTTTTCAATTCATTTCATGTGTTTAAGATTACCAAGATAACAAAAGCAGAGAAAAACATTGCTATAAAAGAACACTATATATTATTACTCTTTGCGAATAGGTAAACATAGGCCTTAACAAAGTATTGACAAAATGAATATGGCCAACACATAAAATGTATTGGAATGAACACTGTGACCAAGTGGAGTGTATCCCAGGAATGTGAGATTGTTTTATCATCTAAAAATTAATGTAAGAACATATTAATATTAATCAAATAAAAATCAAACTTCACACAGTCATCTCAATAGGTGCTTTTGTCAAAATACAATACACTTTCATGCTAAACACACACAACAAAATAGGAATGGTAGGAAACTCTCTCAACCCAATAAGGGGCATATACCAAATCCCCACAACTATTATAATTAATGGGGAATGATTGAATGCTTTCTATGAAATGAATGTTTTTTCCATGCCAAAATTTATATATTAAAACCCTAATGCCCAATGTAATGGTGTTGGAGATGGGCCCTCACAATTAGATCAGTGTCCTTATAAGATGAAGTACGAAAGAGCTGGCTTTCTGTCTGCTCTCCCTCCACTGTATGAAGCCATGAGAAGATGGCTGTCTGCAAAACACAAAGAAGGCTCCCAGCAGATACCAAATCTGCTGGCACCCTGACCTGGAACTTCCAAGTTCTCAGAATTGTGAGAAATAAATGTTTGCTGTTGAAGCCATCTGGTCTATGGTACTCTGTCACAGCAACTTGAACTAAGGCACGGACCAACAAGGATGTCTGTTTTGAAATTCTACCCAATATTGAACTGTAACTTCTAGGGCATAAATAAAAAAACCGGAGGGCGAGGTTGGGGTTGGAGTGGCAGGAAGAAGGAAAGAAGGAAAGACAAGAGATGGCAACAATATCAGAAAAGAAAAAGTCAATTATCTCTTATCTCTATTCACAGATGGCATGATCTTGTACATGGATAAGCATAAGAATTCCACAGAAAAGCAATCTATTAAAGTTCAATAAATGAGCTCATCAAGGTTGTAGGATACAGGATCAATATATAAAATCCACTGATTTCTAAAACATATGTCCACACAAAAACTCATACACAAATGTTTGTAGCAACATTATTTATAATAGCCTTAAAGTGGAAACAATCTAAATGTTCATCCATGGACATTTATATTCATGGTGAGGATTTAAGTTTGGTAATGCTCCATTGCATAGTGTTGGGAATGTTAATAAAAGCAAACATTTTGGAAGGCAATTTGAATAGAAAAGATGTAGATGTAGATATAAATGTACAATAACTGCAACATTTACAGTGTAACCTAGCAATCTCATTTCTAGAAGCTTATTCTAAATATCTACAGATAAACATATAAGAATATTTAATGCTTCACTCTCTGGTGTAATGAAAAAATGTAGTTTAATGGTGAAATGTAGTTTATTGATATTCTTTCACTTATCATGTTTCATAAACATTTATGTTCATAAGTAGATTATAGTTTAAATTCACATGTTTATAAAATTAAATATACCGTGTGCCATGATATATGAAAGAATATCATAACTGGTGATGTAAAATAGAATATGAAAGTGATGAGAAGGGTAAGTGACAGTAAAATATTACAATACATCTATTGAAAAATAAAGAGAATTCAATAAGAAATTAATGTACAGAACATACAAAAGACTCAAACAACAGTAAAGAAATAAATAACCCAGTTTTAGAATAGACATTTCTCAAAAGAAGACATAAAAATGGCCAACAAATATATGAAAAAAATTCTCAATATCATTGCTCATCAGGGAAATGAAAATCAAATTCACAATGAGCTATCATCTCATCCCAGTAAGTATGGCTATTATCAAAAATACAAAAACATTATAAATGCTGGAGAAGATGCAGAGGAAAGGGAACATTTACAAACTGGTAGTGGGAATGTAAGTTAGTACAGTGATTATGGAAAACAGTGTGGAGATTCTGCAGAAAGCTAAACATAGAACTACTCTATATCCCAGAAATCCCACTACTGGTTATATATCCAAAAGAAAGGAAGTCAATATGTTTAAGGGATATGAGAACTCCTATTTTTTTATTGTAGCACTATTCACAATAGCCAAGATATGGAGTTAGCCTAAGTGTTCATCAACAGATTACTGGATAAAGTGTGACATATGTACACAATGGAATATTATTCAGACATAAAAAAGACTGAAATCTTGTAATTCGCAGCAACATGGATGGAACTGGAGAACATTATGTTAAGTGAAATAAGTCAGGCACAGAAAGACAAATGCTGCATGATCTCACTTCTATGTGCAAGCTAAAACACTTGACCTCATGGAAATAGAAAGTAGAAGAGTGGTTACTAGAGGCTAGGAAAGATCTAAGGGAGTGGGAGACAGGAAGAGATTCGCTAATTAACATAAAATTACAGCTAGATAGGAGCAATGTTATAGTATTCCATAGCATTGTCAGGTGACTATGTTAGACAATAATTTGTTGTATTTTTTCAAATAGCTAGAAGAGCAGATTTTGAATGTTACCAACACAAATAAATGATAAACATTTCAAGTGATGGATGTGCTAATTCTCCTGGTTCGATTGTCACACATTGTATATATGTATCAAAATATCACACTATACCCCACAAATAAGTACCATTGTTATATGCAATGAAATATATATTATAAATAAAGAAATAAAATATATAAATACTTTTATGTGCATAGAAAATGCCAGAAAAGATAAACATGTAACTTAAAAATAAGTACTTCTAGAAACAGGATGGAAATCTTTATACTATACATTCAGGCTTATAATTTTTATAACAAATATCTCATAAAAATGTTTGAAATATATATTGAGTTGATGTCACCTTGCTGAAACATACATGGTATTCCATAGGTATAGATGTCTACACGGTGGAAATTTTTTCTCTTATTATCTTAATATTCTCAGTGGTTAGTCATATAATTTGCATTTGATAAACAGACTGCTGGAATGGGAGCTCCACAGTTAATGAGGACTTGGGCTGCTTCTGCCTTTCTGCTCCACCATCTGAGCAGATTATAGCCTCAAGGTCACCACATGACCTAAAATGGAGGCTGGAGCTCCAGGCATCACATATTTTGCCTTAACTTCTATGCCTTCTATTTAAAAGGTATTTATTTAGAGTGGAGTGTTAAAAATCATTATAACAAGAATGGTACAACTGGCTAATTTCTTTTATAATTAAAATGTCAGGGGTTAAAAATTATGTTCACTTTGGCCTTTTTCACCATTGATTTGGCACTTCTTTTGGCTTATAAATTAAAACCAATAAAAAAGCAAGTAAATTTACAAAGGGACCTAACTATGTCAAATGTATATATATTTTTCTGTTGTTCAACAATGTACCTTGTCTACTGGTCCCCTCAAAGTTCCTGTCCACTAAACACATTGTTTTTCTAATTCTTCATACTTTCATATCTAAAAATCTAAAAATCTGGGTGTTGTATAGCAGAACATTGAGTTTTGACAGTTGGTACATCATCTCTGATATTCACATCTGGCAGCATTATAAAGTGACAGGTCTTTCATAATTTCTTTTGAATTCTCTCTGGTAATGTTAATCATAAATGATGAACTTTGTGTATTCTATGGACATAATGGGCAATTCTATATGACTGAGACTCTAATTTTACTCTCTACTAATGGGCACTAATTGTAACAATCAGTGATTATGTCAGTTAAAGGCAGTGCTGATGGCAATTGATGACAGCAGCGAAGCCCTGACACCATTTTGGAACAGAACTTGGAACAGCCATTTGCAAAGATGGGAGATCAAATGAATATCAAATAATTACTTTCCTTACACTCATTTATTATTTTCTTCTATTTTTGAGTATCATGAAGCATGTTGTTCTGAAATGTTGATAACTTTCTCAAATCACCTTTTTTTTTTTTTTTTTTTTACCCATTAGAGTTTTATTTTTATTATAGTAGATACATCACTCTCAAAACACGAGTGACTTAAAGGATGTTTAAGAGGAAGATACCTTTAAAAACATAACACTGAATAACATTGTCTCTTAAATTAGGAGCAAGTTATGGCTAAGGAAAGTGGCAGATGACTACACAACTGCCAGTGGAACATCTGGATTGAGTGACATGCTAGACTTAATTTTCTACTTCCTTGTCAATATTCCTGGGTATTTACAAGTCTTCTGCTACCCTCAAATAAACACGATCCTTTTCATAGATATTAAATTTGTGTCCTATCTCCAAAGTTATAAAATATTTTCGGCCGGGCGCGGTGGCTCAAGCCTGTAATCCCAGCACTTTGGGAGGCCGAGGTGGGCGGATCACGAGGTCAGAAGATCGAGACCATCCTGGCTAACACGGTGAAACCCCGTCTCTACTAAAACTACAAAAAAACTAGCCGGGCGAGGTGGCGGGCGCCTGTAGTCCCAGCTACTCAGGAGGCTGAGGCAGGAGAATGGCATGAACCCGGGAGGCGGAGCTTGCAGTGAGCTGAGATCCGGCCACTGCACTCCAGCCTGGGCGACAGAGCGAGACTCCGTCTCAAAAAAAAAATAAAAAAAAAAAAAATAAATAAATAAAATAAAATAAAATAAAATAAAATAAAATAAAATATTTTCATAAAAGAACATTACTTGACAATTAGGTAGAGAACAAATAATATTTATGGACACAAAATAAAGTGAGAAAGCAACATAATAATGGTAAAAAGAGAACTAACTTTTATTGAATATCTACTATTTACAGATGCTACATTAACTCCTACAACAAATTTATGCAGCAATTGAGGCTAAGAGATCTTTGGTATTAAGCATATGTATTTGAGGTCACACAGACCTTTAAAAGGGAATGCCTTCTAAATATTGTTTAAGACTGACCTTAACTTTGATGTCATGTCCTTCATGGATCCTTCTTTGACAACATCCATGTGGAACATGGATCTCTATCTGCAGGTTGCTATGGTGTCCTTTGCTTCCTTTCATTGTGCTTATCACAGTGCACTAAACCTTTCTCTTCATTTCATTGCCTTGGCTGAATTATAACTTCTTATCACAGTGAAGTTCTCTTATTAATATTTTTAGCCTCAGTCCCTTTAGTATAATATTGAGTGTGTGGTAGATACTCAGCAAACATAGAAGAAGTAAATAAATGAATGAGTGAATGAGTAGGGCAAAGATTAACAAAACAAGGTCAGTATCTAAGAAACCAAACACACGATGTGGTCAGGGAAGGGTCTAAGAAATTTTAAACCACACAACTTCACAAAACTCATCACTGCCTTATGTAGTATGGTTTTCTAGATAGATACATAGGATCTCAGTGGTTCTTTCAGGATTAGTCTAACTTTACACTACACTATAAGATGTGCCACACCATAACACCAGTTTCTTTAAAAGGTTAATGAGACATTGTAATTGTAAAAGGCTTGAAAATCTTTATAAGAAGTACAATTTAAAGGTACATGTTTATTACTCACTTATTTCCTGTTCTCAATATTCAGCCTGAAGCTGATAACAAAATCATCAAGTTCAAGTTTCCCTGATTCATTTTTAGATTCTTCAGGATGAAGATAATATTAGGACCTAACAAAACTACTTGAAAGAAATTTATGTTTAGCAAATCAGATTCATTCTTTTCTGTGAAATCAACTATATAAAATTATATATACACAAATAGGTTTGAACATAGTACATGTGATATTTTCCATGTATACACATGTATGTATATTAACAGTGATTATCTTTAAATTGAGTGATTACTCAATTTAATAGTTTGCCTTATTTTTCCTAGCCTTTGCACATTTTCTGTAGTAAGTATGCATTATTTATATTAATAATAAAAATGTCTAACATTTGAGAAGCACTTATCTGATAGATACTGTGCTAAAATCATTATGAGTCATCTTGTTTAATAGCCCACCACACCTCTATAATGTGGATATTATCTCTACTTCATAAATTAGGAAACTGAAGCTTGAAGAAATGCATTGACATTCCTGAGGTTAATAAATGATGGAGACAAGATTTGAACCCAGAGAGTATTCTTTTAATCATACATGCCAGATTCACTGGAAATGGAAATGAGAGAGAAATGAAAAGAGAGATAGGCAGACAGAAAGATGGATATAGTTGGATATTCTACAATTGTTTTGCATCAGCAAGGTAATGTTGTATAGTAAAATAGTTGCTAAATTGAATATATTGAGCTATGGATTCATTTGGATCCATCTTGTTTTCTGAAAGTAACTAAGGTGGGCTTGTACAAATATTCTCTAATGTATTTTCCAATCTTAAATTCTGACAGTTCAAAGCTCAGAGAACTTGGGTGCTTGAGCACTTGACAGGCTTAAACCAAGGCTCTCTTACGTGATAATATACACAGAGAAGACATTACTCTCCCTTATAATAATTATATTTGGAGATCATTATATTCCTCACCTGAGTGGAACTTTTTTGACTCATGGCCACGTGCCTCAATAACCTTATAACCTGCTTCTGATGTTTTTAAACAATTTTGAGATGAACTATCTTCAGTGTGCTCTAGACAGAGGAAAGGAACTGAAAGATGGGAGGATGAGGGGAGAGATGGAAGAACAGAGACAGCAAACAAAGTGTCGGAGGGCATTTCTGGAACAAATGTGTGACTATAACATTGCATGACTCTACGAATCATCATTGAGAGACTAAAGATAAATTGCCACACAAGAAAACAGGAAATAAATTCCAGAAAGGAAAACTGGAAAATGGAAAATATACGTTGTGGTAATAGGCAAGATATACGTGGGGACCAACAGCAAATTATTTTGGTCACACAGATTACACAAGCAAACATTTTACTGAACAATCATTCTCTTCTATTTTCTACAGTAAGCAAATGATATGTGGATAGTACATATCTGCTATTCCAGAGAATCAAATCTGTTCAGTAAAGTGTACATGAGTGCAGTTTGTGCCACACCAGTGGAAAGTGCTTGGATGCTCTCCAGGTTGGTTAAGCCTAAAATGTCATCTACCACATTTTTTTTTTTTTTTCAGAGCAGTGAAGTGAATTGATTAAAATGGTAATCAAGAGTGTGGAGTTTTTCACCTTGAGATTATGTCAAATAAAATATAGTAAGCAGTTTTAGTCAATATTAGGAAGCAAATTGAGAGAAGAATAACAAATTGTGATAGGAAAATACTTAACACCTGATGATAAAGGGAATGCACCTCTGATTTCCAAATCTTTTGTTTTTTAGAACTTGAAAATTGATTGGAAGAAGTGGCGGTCCTGTAATTAGTATGGGAAGATAACAAAAATAAGAAACATCATCAACTTCAAATATTAAAAGCTCAGTAAAAGAGAAATGGGTTCATTTAGACTCAAGGGTATAACTGGGACAAAAAAGAATACACAGGGAGGCAGATGTTGGTTTCATATTAGGAAGACTTTACATTAGAATTTTTTAAAACCAATATAGGCTATTGCATGAATTGGGAAAATTTATTCAATGGGATGTGTTATAGAATCTCTTTGAATATCTGTATAGATGTTAATAGGCAAAATTGATTAGAAGTTTGTGCTGGAATCTGATCTCTACAAGGCTTTTAATTTTAAGACTTCCAATGTAATATAAGCAACGGTTTAAGATTGCATTAGAAAAATTAACAACAATTATAAGAGTACCTAGATTCTTCACAACTCCTTAACCTTGCCTGGAACCAGTGTTTACAAGGGTTGTGGGGAAGTGGAATGGTGCAGGAGGACCCATAAGAAGAATAACAGCAAACAGTGATGACAATACATGTGGAATTTGAATTGAATAAACAGTCTAATTGTGATCATAAATATACATAAACCTGCATATTCAAATTCTACCCATTTTCCAATGTCTAATTCAAGGATCATTCCTTAAAGGGATATCTCTAACTTTCAGCAGCTAATAGGTGCAAACACTGTCTCAAGCAATGCAATTCAAGCTGATTGTTTAAATACTTCTAATCTCATCTGCCACTGAAAACCTGAAGGCTAATAATGATTTAAAATACTAAAGTTCTTTCAAAATATTATTTTAAAAGCTCTGTAGCTAATTTCCCTAATCATCAGATTGCTTTACCTCATTTTTACATTTCTTTCCCTCAATAATCTCAGTTCTTAGATCCTTGATGATAGTGATTCCACTAAATCTTATTTCTCTAAATACTCATCCTTGTTGTTTGGGTCTAATTAAGTTTCTAGGTTGCTTAGGAAACTGAACCTAGGCAGCAGCTGCCGGGGCTTTACAATGAGGTCCCACTCCCATTCAGCTTCTTTGTCAGAGGTTAAATGGACAACATATTTTCTTTCAGAAGAAATATTTTTAAAGTAGTATATTTAATTGAAATGTAAAAATATATTTTGCAATGTAATAGTCTAAGAAATTCTTTTTTCTGATGGTTGCTGAAGAAAAAGAGGGTTGTGTTACTGTTAGAACTACATATTCCGGGCGGTAACAAGCCATTGTATCAGATGCAGGCAGTGTTGGGGACCTGGCTGGGCGTGAGATGGGAACTGTATTTGCCGGAGTGCCAGCATCTCTAGACAGCAAATGAAAACCACCTGCCAGAGCAATGATGCCCAGGAGCCTTCCTCAGGCCAGGCAGGCAGAGTCAATTGTTCTTGGAAAACGAAGGAAAAAAAACACTTCTGTGTCATAGAAATTAAAATGGTTCAAGAGATGAACAACATAAGGATAATGGCTTTAGCAGAGTTATCCAGCTTTCTTGGACTTTTTTCACATGTTTTACCATTATAATTCAGAATGATTTATTAAAGAACAAGTTATTTGTATCAACTGTCTAGGCATAATATCAAAAAGTGTATCATTTACTATCAAGTATCTTAACATTATTAACTGTTATTTGTGCCATTTGTAAATGCAGAGCTTAATTTAGTCATTAAACACACGTTTACTGAATGCCAGGTATGTGACATGAAGTGTCAGATGTGAGTGACACAGAGAACGTAGTGGAGACAATGCTAGCAAGAAGAGGAAAGAGCAAATGATGCAGGATCTTGCAGGGCATGTTAAAGGTATTTTCTTCATCAGGAGGATAACAGAGAATTATGGAAATATTTTACAGTAGAAAGAATTTGGTTCATTTGATAAAGAATTCATATTCTTTATGGAACCTGGATTAGAGGTGGGATAGCTGGAAGTAGAGACTTATGAGGAGCCGTTACTGAAACCCAGTGGTGAGATGCTGGTGGCTTGAGCTACAGTAGCAGCAATGGAGACGCAGATAAGTAAACAAATTTGAGATAGAATTTGGAAGAAAATTTAACACAATTGGCTTTTGGGTATGGGCAGTGAGTGAAAGAAGCTAAGGTATAAGCTGAGATTTCTGCCATAGGCAGGTGGTGTGGTATTCAGATAATCCTTTGAGGTAGAAAAACATCAGAAACAAAGCAGACCATGGAAAAAGATTTACTGAGCAGCAGCCCTGGGTCATGTCTTTCTGGGCATTAGAAATAGTGAAAAGCAAGCAGGACAAAGATTTTGATGTAAGTAACTCACATTCAGGTTGAGAAAGCAAAAGGAAACAAACTGCCAAATATGTGAATATGCCAATCCTATGGTGGTAAGATATTGGCGTCATAGTGGGAAGTGCTAAGAAGACGACTAACAAGAAAGGAAAGAACAAGATATGATAGAGAACATAAAAAATAGATGATCAAGGAAGTTTTCTCTAAGAAGTTGTTCTATGGGACACTCAGCAATGATGAGTAGGAAGTTGCCTTGTAAAGATCTGGGAACACAGTATCTCAGGCAGAAGAACCAGCGAGTGCAGAGCCTTTAAGGTGGCATTGAAGTAAGATCTGTACGATTAAAGGTAGTGAGCAGGTGTGTGAAGGGAGTGGTAGGTCATGAGACCACACAATTAATTAGGGACCCCAACATGTAGAAACTTGTAGGTTTTGGTAAAGAGTTTTAATATTTTTCTTACAGGTGGGAAGACAATGAAAGGTTTTTGGTAGGCAGTAACATGGTGGGACTTTTAATTGACTTTTGTGTAGAAAATGGTTTGATTTTAAAGGGATAAGAAAGCAGGATACCAAGTAAGGATGTAATTATAGATGCAAGTAGATTGGTAAATAGGATGGTAATTAGATGAGGCTGTTTTCTTCTTATTCCTATTATTTTCTCAAAGGACTATGAAGAAAAGTATTGATTGAAGATAAGAGGTGAGAAAGAGTTTTTGGAGATTTTTGAAAAGAGGAGAGGAGCAATATTTTGCTGCTTGAGTGCAAGTGAAAAGTAAATATATAGTTAGATTTATGCAGATTTGGAATTTTGTTGATAGTATTAGGGAGTTGAAGATAAGGAAATCAATAATGTTTGCAAGTACATGATTATAATATTATATCATAGAATGTGCATGAAGGAGAGATGGATAGTGAAAGTTGGAAAAGGGATAGGCAGCCTTTAAATGAGGGGGAAATTATTGGACTGGAGTTATTAGAGAAAAATACAAGCAGAAGAGGTATGACAGAGAAAGAGAGACAGAGGGTGAGAGATCAAAAGTCTTGAAATTTAGATTTCAGAGAAAGTACAATTGGCCATGACATAGAATTGTACCCAATTCTATGTGAGTATGGTTGAAGTGAGATGGATGAAGAACTTGGTCAATAGAAATGAGATTTTAAAAAAAAGAGGCCAGGATACTGGTGGATATTCAATTAAGTTGGTATTACCAAGCATCATGATGGGAGCAGGAGTAGAGAATAAAGTGTGTCAGATGCTAAAGTCATCAGTCAACACAAGAGGAGTCACCAGGATCACAGGCAAAGATGGGGGGATATAATTTGATTACATGAGCTTCCAATTATCTTGGGTATTTGCAGGAGGAATGGGGAAGAGTCGTCTTGCCAGAGCATGTGGCTTTACGATCATTCCTTATATGCAGTGTTTTTGGAAAGGACTAAAGTCTATAAGATAGCCAAGAAGATTTTCAATATGCATCTAGAAGTCAAGGAAGTGAGATGAGTAAGAAACAAGAGATTTGGTTAGTTGATGGCAGTGGAATACAAGAGAGTATTGAGCTCAGCAAATAAGAATTTTGAAGAGCATCACCCTTTAAAGGAGGCAGAAAAGAAGGAATAATAGAGAAGAATAAGAAACATCTAGAAAGACGGAAGTGGTACCACAAGTAATGCTATAGAATCCAGTGAAAGATAACACTTCAAGAGGGAGGTAGTCATTGGCAGTATCAAAGGCTGGGAAGGTGTCAATTCAGATAAGAATGGAAGAGTGTCTTTTTGATATAGAAATGTGAGATCATTGATGAATTTGTCAAACGTAAAATAGGTGGAGTGATGAAGGCAGAAGTCAGATTGCCTTAGATTGAAAAGTGAATTGAAGAAAGAGATGTGGTCAATAAGTGTAAATTATTCTAAAGAAGGTCTGTTATGAAGTTTGTGAAGGGAAGAACAAAGATAGCTAAAGAGAGTAGTGTGGTTTAGAAATAATTTATTGTTGTTGTTTTAAATAAAGACGTTGTAAATGAATACATTCTTCTCTGTTTATACTCTTATGACATCTTATGAAACTGAATACATTTAATTACAATGATCTCTTCACAAACCTAGTATCTAAATTCTATTGCGAGTTTATCAAAGGTGGTGAACCTTTTTTTTTTTTTTTTTTTTTTTTTGAGATGGAACCGCACTCTGTCACCCAGGCTAGAGTGCAGTGGTGTGATCTCAGCTCACTGCAACCTCCGCCTCCCAGCTTCAAGTGATTCTTGCACCTCAGCCTCCTGAGTGGCTGGATCTACAGGCATGCAGTGGTGAACATACCTTACTTAACTTTGATACCAAAATATCTACCGTAGTGGAACATAAAAGCATTAAAAATATTCTTTTTGCACTGATTTCTATACCAAAGCTATATTTTGGTAAAATACATTAATAGGATTAAAATAAAACAGTAGAAAAGAAGAATTCAAAAATGATTTACAGTGGCAAGATAAAGAGCTTAATCTTCACGATATTATGTTTGACAGGAAAATAGATATCCAGAAAGAAACATTAGAAAGACTCCCAAGTATGTAAATCTAAATTCACTTGATCTGTGAGGGCAGCTGGGGGACAGAGAGTCATGGATAAATTGGCAGTTTAGGAATCATTAGAGTGGAGGGATAGGTGATCATAAAGGATAAACACTCAGGTATCTTCTAGAATTGAGATGGGAGAAGTGGGGAGTGAAGTAGACTGTCTCCTCAACAAATAACCATTTAACTGGGAATATTATTTAAACACCCACACACAAACACAATCATTTAAAGCCTCTGGAAATTGTTTTATGGGCACACAGTAAATAGAAAAATATTTATTCAAGAAAATCCATAAAATCTCCATAAGAATAGCAAGAGACTGGTGTTTGAGCCACGACCGACATTCCCCTATACCCAGTTATTTCTAATAGAAACTACTAGGAGAACTCTAATCCAGTTGGGTGTGATCAGGAAAATGGGGATTCCTCTTTTCCTAGTGCCAAATCTGGCAATACAATTTTACCCCATTACTGAAAACCCACATTACATACAGTAACCCCATTACTGAAAACAATGGAGATTCGGGTGGAAAGCAAATCTGGTAATACAATTTAACCCCAGTAAGGGCAGACCACTAGTGTTTCTTGTTTCTCTCAGCCCTGGGTTAGAGAAGCTCTATTCTGGGCAGTCACAATCAAGATAATTGAGCTCTCTTTCTCTACTGTGTCTTCATTTGTAGGGCAGGAACACTAACCCAGATACAGAAGGCTGAGAATACTATTCCCTGATCACTCATGCCCCAGCTCACTCATAGGGTGCAGATTCCATGTCAGGAACACAAGAACACAAGTGCTACCACACCCCCAGTACCTGCTTATAGAACAGGGTGCCACTCCAGGAAAGTGGGATATTGTCCCCCCCTCTAGCTGTTGTGCAGTGGCACAAAGGTTTTGCCCAGGCTGAGAGGCAGGCTGCAAGGAAGTCCTTAGTGATGAAGAGCTCCACAGCTCTGCCTGAGGGAACTGATTTTATCTGGAACAAATGGAGATTTGAGTGGAAAGCAAATAAGAAGGGCTCATAACTCTATAATAAAGGTAGCGACAATAAAAACATCAGAGCAATCAAAAGTTGACTAGCGACTACCTGAAAAAGAGACAGCCACAAAGGGCCTCCTGGGATCACAGTAAACCCTGTGGGTCAGGAAAGATGTGCATAAATACTAGAAACAATTAGAGCATGGTGTGCACCCATTAAGGAACAGTCAGAGAAGGGCAAGGGAAAGACTTAAACACATTCTCAAGATACACATTGAACAATCACAAATAGGCAGAAACCTCACTGCCTTAGGTGATTAAGTGCGTTCTCTGCTCAAACTCTATTTGAATAATAAGCTACACAGAATGAGGGGGAAACTCCTAGAAAGTCAGACTAAAAATGAAAAATCACACGCATTCCTAATAGTCTGAAAGACTATGTGCATGCCCAAGATTGTGCCCTTTCTGAGTGTTCATAGAAAGAAACCAACCATTTATAAAAATCAAGGAGCTAGGTGCCTGTGTATATGATGCTTTGAATATTTTCAGAAAACTGAAGAATATAATGAGGTTGGTTGGTTGCTCCTAACATCACTGGAAAAACTGGTAAGAGAAAAGAATGAGCTTAGAGGTTCAAATTCCCTCTTCAAGAGCTATATAAATAATCTGAAGGTATCTACATATGTCTTGAAGGAGATCTTTATATCCTGTAGTTGCAGGAGTGTAATTACTGGAAATGAAATACAGAATCTCATCTGAAATTGGCTCAATTACAATCCAAGTTAAACTTCCAGGCTTACAGGGGGCCTACTGTTAGGAAGAACATGGATTGGGAAAGAATGGGATCTCGTAAGTTGGAATGGGGATGTGTGGAAAGATCCTGATAAATCTGGGGTCATTAAGCCCTTAAACTCTGATGAGTATTCCTTGTCAATGGAAGTGGTCTCCCCAACTCCAGCAAAAGTGGAAGCAGCAGCAGAAGCAACCTCACCCTTCTCAGTAGAAGTGACCTCCCCACTCAGTGTTATGGATCTTTTCACCTCCATCTGAGAGGCTTAATCCTGCATTGCCTGAGGAAATTGTAATGGCCTCTCATGAGGCAGTTGTCATGCAAGAAAATGCTGTTTCTCCCAGGACCCATCCCAGCAACCCTCCTTTGTGTCTGATTCAAGTTCCAGCAGGCTGGTACATGTGATGTACCAAGTGTGAGCCATGAGAAGGTGTGTTAAACTACAAAATAACTACTTGAATTTTCTAATTTATACAAACATAAATCCAGGGGAAATGTGAAGAAATGAGTACTAAGGATTAGGGATAATGATAGAAGACATTATAGAGTAGTATCAGGCTGAATGTATTGATATGGGCTCACAAAGCAGAGATTCTGCATTTAATGTTACAGCATAGGGAGTTAGAAAGATCGGTTGACTGGCTGAAACATGAACAAAAACGTGGTCCACAGTGAGTGTACTGTATATGCTAGATCTGCTTTGATTTAATGTAGAAGAAAGAATTTAAATGCTTAGGGAGATGTAAATGTTACAGTGGATTTGTTGACTTAAACTAAAAAGCTTCTGCACAGCAAAAGGAATAATCAACAGAATAGTCTGATAACCCATAGAATGGAAGAAAATATTTACAAATTATGCCTCTAACAAAGAATTTATATCCAGAATTCACAATAAATTCAAACAATTTATCAAGAAAAAACAATCCCATTAGAAAGTGGGTAAAGGACATGAACAGATATTTCTCTAAAGAAGAAATACGAATAGTCAACAAACACATTTAAAAAAGCTCACTACATTAATCGTTAGAGAAATGCAAATTAAAAACAAAATGAGATACCATCTTACACCTGTCAGAATGGCTTTTATTAAAAAATTTGACAACAACGGATTTTGGCAAGGTTGTGGAGAAAAGGGAGTGCTCATACACTATTGGTAGGAATGTAAATTAGTTCACCTCCATGAAAAACAGTATCGAGATATCTCAAAGAAATAAAAATATAACTACTATTTGACCCAGCAATCCCACTACTGAGTATCTACCCAAAGGAAAATACATCATTATACCAAAAAGACACCTGTATTTTTATGTTTATTGCAGCACTATTTACAATAGCAAAGTCATGGAACCAACCTAAGTGTGAACCAACAGTTGATTGGATAAAGAAAATATGGTGCACATATGGAATACTACGTGGCTATCAAAAAGAATGAAATTATGTCTTTTGCAACAATATGGATGGAGCTGGAGGCCATTCTCCTAAGTAAACTAACACAGAAGCAGAAATTCAAATATCACGTGTTGTCACTTATAAGTGGGAACTAAAAAGAGAATGCACATGGACATAAAAATGGGGAAATTAGTCTCTGGGTACTCCAAAGGGGAGAAGGTGGGAGGGCAGTGAGGGTTAAAAAATTACCTGCTGGGTTCAATGTCTAATATTTGGGTGATGGGTACACCAGAAGCCCAACCCTCAGCACTACACATATAATATTCATGTAGCAAACAAACGCATACACCCCTCAATCTAAAATAACAAAATTAAATTTAAAAGTAAAGTAGGCTATAGTGTATGTATACAACTCAATTAATGAAGTCATATGTGTATAGGACATTGAAAAACATATATTAATAAATTTGAACACTGCAGACTTTCTGTATTCTTCTTATTGTAGCTGTAGAAAACATACAGTGTTTAATCACTGTATGTGTCTGATTCAAGTTCCAGCAGGCTGGTACATGTGATGTACCAAGTGTGACCCATGAGAAGGTGTGTTAAAATACAAAATAATGACTTGAATTTTTGAATTTATACAAACATAAATCTAGGGGAAATGTGAAGGTATGAGTAGAAAAGGTAGAAAGAAAGTGTAGATGAGTAGAACGAAAAATTGTAACTTTCCAAAAATTGGAAATCATAGAAAGTTATTCTCTGATTACACCACATTTAGAACTGTAAATAAACTGCAAATGTACAAATAAAAACATCTCAGGGATGTAGAAAGAAAACACCTCCTCACCATACTGTGAGGGTCCAGAAGACATACCTTTCACAAATACTGAGATAAATAAATTTGTGAGGGGAGCCCTGGCATCCCTCAAGAGATCCCTGATAGCTCCTTGTTGTAGGCTATGTTTACAGTGGGAACTACAGTCACTGAATTGGCAAACCTCAATATAATGAAAGTAACTGGCTTTCAGTGGCAGAGACCAAGTAAAGACACTTAAAGACCAAAGACAAGGTGGGTGTTGTTACTGTGATGGATGGCAGAGTCAAAGTAGCAATCAGAATACTATGATAGATGTAATATGTTGGCTGGTTGAGCATGGCATTTTAAAAAGTGAAATAGATGGGAAGCCTACTGAATTCTTACTTGACCTATATAAGCAGAAACTTTCTAGGCCAAGTGGAAAAAAAACTAACCTAAATGAAAAACAGGGAGTCATGGCCATTCAAGCAATTCCTAGACTTGAACCAGTTTACAAAATCCAGAGCCCCTTGAATGAGAAGAAGGCCAAGTCCACTCGAGGAAAAACCACACTACACTACCTAAAAATTATATGGTTTATCTTTCTCTCAGCGTTTCCCAAAGAAATGTATAATCTTTTACCAGGATAACTATGCATCGAGGAAAAGGAAATAATGAGAGCTTTTGGGGATGACTATACACCAACGTTGAACTGATACTACTCCAGGAGATCCCGTTGTAGCCTTCTAGTCAGAGGAGTGGCTTATGAAGATCAGGTAATAAATGGAGTTTTAGCTCAGGTCTGTTTCACAATGTGCTTATTAGTTCCCCATTTCAAGAACACATAATTGGAATAGATATACTAAGCAGATGGCAGAAACCTTACATTGTTTCTGACTCATGGAGTGAGGACTATTACAGTGGGAGAAGCCAAGTGAAAGCCGTTAGAACTCTCTCTACCTAGGAAATAATCAACCAAAACCGGTAATGCATTCCTGGATGGATTGTAGAGATCAGTGCCACTACTAAGGACTTAGAGGATGCCCAGAGTGGTATTTTCGCCACATGCCCATTCAACTTGACTATTTGGCTTGTGCATAAGAAAGATGGATCTTGTCGAATGACAGTGGATTATCATAAACTTAACCAAGTTATGACTCCAATTGCAGCTGCTGTACCAGATGTAGTTTCCTTGCTTGAGCAAATTAACATATCCACTGATACCTAGTATGCAGCTATTGAGCTGGCAAATGCTTTTTTCTAGTTACTTGTTAGTAAAGACTTTTAGCTGAAGTTTGCTCTCAAATGGCAAGGCTAGCAATACACCTCCCCTATCCTACCTCAAGGGTGTATCACTCTCTACCCCTGTGTCATAAATTACTTTGTGGGTATCTTGATCATTTTTGCTTTCCACAGGTTACCACACTGATTCATTACATTGATGATATTATCCTCATTGGACATAGTGAGCAAGAAGTGGCAGCTACTCTAGACTAATTCATAAGAAATTCATGTGTAAGAGAGTGAGGACTAACTCTGAATAAAATTCAGGTGTCTTCTGTCTCAGTGAAATTTCTAGGTGTCCAGTTGTATGGGACATGTCGAGATATTCCTTCAAGGAAAGGGATAAGTTGTTGAATTTGGCCTCTTTTACAACCAGAAAAGAGGCACAATGCCTAGCATGCTGCTTTGGACTTCATAGCCAACATATTCGCATTTGGGTATGATACTCTGGTTCATTTACTGAAAGACCTGAAAGGCTGCTATTTTTGAGTGAGGTCCAGACCAAGAGAAGGCTTGACAAGAGGTCTAGTTTGCTGTCCAAGCTGCTCTGCTGCTGGGGCTATTTGGTCCAGCAAATCCAATTGTGCCTCAAGTGTCAGTGGCAGACAAATATGCTATTTCGAACCTTGGGCCGTCCCCTGTAGGTGAATCACAGGGCACACCCTTAGGATTTTGGAGCAAAGCCTTGCCCTTCTCCACAGATAACTGCTCTCTCTTTTCTCTTGAGAAACAGCTTTTCTCTTGAGAAACAGCTCTTGGTCTACTATGGGCTTTAGTATAGACTGAATTGGCCACCAAGTTACCATGCAAACTAAGCTGCCATCATGAACTGGGTGTTATGTGACCCATCAAGCCATAAAGTGGGGCATGAACAGTAGTATTCAATCATCAGATGACAGTGATATATATGGGATCAGGCCAGAGCCGTCCCTGAAGGGTCAAGCGAATTACACAAAGAAATAATGCAAATATGCATGCTTCTGTCATGAAAGGGGCAGCATTTTTTTCTTACTGAAATGAACACTTCCTCTGAATACAGATTTGCCTTCCCTGCACGCAGTGCTTTTGTCAAAGCTAGCATTCATGTCCTTATAGAATGCGTTATCCATCATGTTATGGTATTCCACACAACATTGCTTCCATCAAGAAACACAACATGAAAGTGCTTCAGTGGGCCCATGCTTATGGTATTAACTGGTTTCACCATATTCTTCAGCTTTCTGAGACAACTGGCTTGAGGGAACTGTGGAATGGCCTTTTGAAGACAAAGTTACATTGTCAGCTGGGCGGCAATGCCTGTAGGCCTGGGGCAAGGTTCTTCAGAAGACCATATATGCTCTGAATCAGTGTCCAATATATGCTGCTGTTTCTCCCATAGCCAAGAGTTTTGGGGCCAGGAATCAAGGGATGGAAACGTGAATTGTATCACTCAATATTATGGCTAGTGATCCACTAGAAATTTTTTTATTTTCTGTTCTGGTGACCTCATACTCTGCTGCACGAGAGGTCTTAGTTCCAGAGGGAGGAATATTTCCCTCAGGAATAGTAATTATTCCATTGAATTGGAAGTTAAGATGGCCACTTGGCCACTTTTTAAGACTCCTCCTGACTCTGAATCAACAGGATAAGAAGGGAGTTACTGTGGTGGGTGAAATGAGTGACCGTAACTACCAAGGAGTGCCAATATACAATGGAGGTAAGGAGGAGTATGTTTGGAATATAGGAGATCCCTTAGGTTGTCTCTTAGTATTATCATGACCTGTGATTAAGGTCAGTGGAGAACTACAACAATCTAATACACACAGGCCTAATAAATGACCAGATCTTTCAGGAAGGAAGGTTTTAGTCAACTCACCAGGTAAATAACCACAGCCAGCCAAGGTGCTTGCTGAAGGCAAAGAGAACACAGAATGGATAGCAGAAGATGTTAGGTATAAATACCAGCTATAACCATGTGACCAGTTATAGAAATAAGGACTGCAAGTGTCATTAGTATTTCTTATTTTGCTATGGATGTGTGTGTGTGTGTGTGTGTGTGTGTGTGTGTGTATCCTATTGGTTCTAGTTCTCTGGAGAACCTGGACTAATACACCGTATGATTCAGCATTTTCTCTCCTAAACATAAACCCAGGAAAATTGAAAACATAT
Organism: Chlorocebus sabaeus; assembly: GCF_047675955.1. Lineage (NCBI taxonomy): Eukaryota > Metazoa > Chordata > Mammalia > Primates > Cercopithecidae > Chlorocebus > Chlorocebus sabaeus. The sequence continues at coordinate 65,481,891 of NC_132928.1, forward strand.
GTCTACATAAAGACTTGTACACCAATGTTTATGGCATTATCATTCATAATAGCCAAAAGGTGGACACAACCTAAATGTACATCAACTCGTAAATGAATAAAAACATGTAGTACAGCTATACAATGGAACATTATTCAGCAATAATAAGGCATGAAACACAGATATAAGCTTGCACTTTTATAAACCTCGAATATTATGTTGCATTAAGAAAGCCAGTCACAAAACGCCGTATTTTGTTATTTTATTTATGTGAGAAGTTCAGAGTAGGCAAATCTATGTAGGAATTGAAAGTACATTAGTGGTTTTCTAAGGAAGAAATAGAGAGGGATAGAATGGGGAGTAACTGCTATTGCATAGGAGTTTATTTTTGGAGTGATAAAATGTTCTAAACAGATTATGGTGATGGTTTCACAACTGTCTTAATATGCTAATATTATTTATTATTGTATTGTATATTTTGGATGAGTAAATTTTGTGCAATGTTAAGTATTTCTAAATGGTGCTTTAAAAAGAAAATAGGTTGATGCATGTATAAGACAATTTTAAAGAACGACAGGTTGTTGATTTGGTTGGACCACATGATAAGAAAGAGCATGTGTGGGAGGAGGTGGAGGGACCAAGTAGTGCGGAAATAAACTGGAAATACAGGATGCAGCCAGATGTCTGCCTATGGATCTCACTCTGATGATGTCACTCTTCTGCCTAATGAATAATGAGAGTTAATGAAGGCTTTGAGCAGGAGAGTAATGTGATCCAAACAGTGTTATAAGACTGATTTTGATATGGTAGAATTTTTAGTTTAGATGCACATCATTCTTACATTTTAAAATGCCATCATTATATTCTAATATATTTCTTATTAAATAATATTCTAATATTATTTCTTATTTTTTGGTCAATACAGGCCTCTACAGGAACCAAACTTATTTCTTCACTAAACTATACATATTTAAACTGTGTATAGTTTTCCTGATTCAATTCATCCCAACTGGGAATCACTCTCCTTTGCCCTCTACTAATATTTTCAGGCCCAATTTGAAACACCTTCCTCTAGAAATCTTCCCTGATTACCTTCTTTTCAATTTTGATCATTTCTCAACTCTAAATCTCTCTTTCAACATGTATATATTCAACACGTACTATGCTGTTGATATATTTCCTCTTCTATAATTATATAATTTTGATATATGTTTTCATAATATAAATTGAAAGTCCGTGCTACTACTTTGATTTGTGTTGAATGTGTCCTAAGTAGTTATGAGAGGTGAAGCCAGCTGGACTTCCTGGGTGAGTGGGGACTTGGAGAACTTTTCTGTCTTACAAGGGGATTGTAAAATGTACCAATCAGTGCTCTCCAGCTAGCAAGAAGTTTATAAAATGCACCAATCGCACTCTGTAAAATGGACCAATCAGCACTCTGCAAAATGGACCAATCAGCAGGAGTCTAAAAGTAACCAATTGCGAGGAGGATTGGAAAAAGGGCATTCTGATAGGACAGAAATGGAACATGGGAGGGGATAAAAAAGGGAATAAAAGTTGCCCCCGCCAGTCAGCAGCGGCAACCCACTGAGGTCCCCTTTCATCCTGTGGAAGCTTTGTTTTTTGCTCTTGGCAATAAATCTGGTTGCAGCTCACTCTTTGGGTCCATGCCATCCTTAAGAGCTGTAACACTCACCGGGAAGATCTGCAGCTTCATTCTTGAAGTCAGCCAGACCACAAACCCACCTGAAGGAACCAACTGTGGACACAGCCACAGCATAGGATTCAGTGTTGAAAAGGTTACTTGGAAAATGTTCTAGCTAGCAAACTCCTTAGGGAGGTATATAAAATACGTTTCTTGTATACTCTTCTGTTGTAAACTGAATATCCTCCCCAGATTCACATGTTGAGATCTCAACTCTAATGTGATAGTATTAGGAGATGGGGCCTTTGGATGATAATTAGGTCATAAAGGTGGAGCCCTCATGAATGGCATTAGTGCCCTTATAAAGAAATTATGAAATCTTGCTCTCTCGCTTTCTCACTCTCTCTGCCTGCCATATGATGATACTATAAGAAGAAAGCTGCCTGCAAACCAGGAAGAGGTCCTTGACTAGACACTGGGTCTACTGGTGCCTTGAGCTTGAACTTCCTAGCCTAAAATTGTAAGCAGTAAATGTGTATTGTTTAAGATGCCCAGTCAAAGATACTGTTACAGCAGCCTGAACCAAGATACATTTCTTCCAAGATCATTTGGCCAAATCTAATTTTCTGTGTGTGACTTTTAATGGCTACACTCTCAATTTTCAGAATGTGTGATCTATCATATAAAGTTCTCAGATCGTCCTATTGTTACAATAATATGACAAAACACTTACATCTTTCTAACTTTCTCTCCTTCTGACACCTTCTGACTAGTGCTGCATCCAAGCACAGTGGCCTGGTGATGACAGGAATTGCATAGAAAACTAAGTGTCATATCACTGTGACTTCCTTGCAGGTGCTAAGAACAACTGTATTAGGCACAAAGAGAATTCTCATTCAATGTCTTGCCCAGGAGATGTATGCTACAACTTCATTGCTATTTGGGTTCATTAATAACCAATTATAATTAGCAAATTGTCTGAAGGGAAATGACCTTTCATGAGTCAGAAGAATACCCATCATCATTTTTGCCAAGGCATGATACCCTAAAAAGGTGGGTCTTGTTCTAAGTAAGAAAACACCTGGCTGATTTAATTAAGATCCAATTGCAAGAGTGAAGCCCTAGCCCTCCACTGCCTATCTGTGGGCCACATATGGGAAACCCATAAATGAACACAAAATGTCCTTTTGTTTTTTTTTTACCAAATGACAAAGAAAAAAATTTTTATATTTATTTCCATGTCCATTGCCATTTAGCACTAGGTAGAAAATCTGATCTTAGTGAAAAAGAACCTGCCCTAGATTCAGGAGACTTTAATTCCTACTTTCAAATTCTGGCTCCTACTCTATATTTTGAAACAAGTTATAGAAACTTGCTGAACTTTGGTTCCAATTGCTCTACTAAAATTTTAAAAAGTAGTTATAAAGATCAAATGAATGAAAGAATTGACTTCTAAATTAAAATATTCTATAGCTAAAAGTTAATATTATTTTACAAGATGAAAAATGTCAAATATATATTATTTCAGAGGAATATAAGTCTAAAACTAAGTAATGAAATATTTTTTAAGAAAGGTATTGAGAAAATCTTTATTTTATCCATGAGCTAAATTAATATATAAGCATCCAAGCTTACATATCAAATTCTATTTGATATGCCATCTATTTTAAAAATGGAAAAGCGAGTTCTTTTTAAGTACTATCAAATCATTTCAAATGGGTCAGATTTTGTAATCAGAAGTAAAGTGCAGCAGATGCTTGGGGGAACAGATCCAGCTATAGTAGCTAGAAGGAAGTCTTGTCAAAGATAATGGCATAAGTAACAGGTGGCTCTCCTATGGAATTATTGGCATGAGAAAGATTCAGTTGGCTTAACAGGGTGTATCTATAGGGATCCAATTCAAAGCAGTGGGGGGCCCAGGGGAAGAAAGAATTTGTAAAGTCAAACTAGTCATGTCCTATGGCAGTTGGCAGGGCTTTGGATACTTGACTGGGGATCCAGCATATGACAACAAATGGTATCAGAGATAGAAAAAGTAAAAACAAGGTAAAGACCTGAACTTATTTCGGAAGAAGTTTATCAAGACAGGATCTCAGTCATAGGAAAACAAAACTAGGATCCAGTTAACCAGACTGCATCCAAGATGAGCAGTTGTCTCTGTCCTAAGGTAGGCATCTAGTTATAATAATGATGGTCAATAAGAGCAATGATACATTAATAATGGTACCAATGCATATGTATTGATTCTTTAATACATGCTGGATATAGTTCTTTGTGTTACAAACTTTATTTTATGTACTTCCTATTGCATCTCTAGAATTGAGTTTTATTATCATACTATTTTATAGATGTGAAAACTGAGGCACAGAGAGTTTAAATATGAACAAGTCAAACAAGGAATTCCCATCCAGGCATCTGACTCTAGGGATCCAACTTTTAACCACTGCATTATGTGATTTCTCAGTCCTTTGAATGAGCCCAAATTGAGATGATCAACAAAGGTAATTTCATGCTGTCCGATGTAAGTGTCATCCCAGTAACCAGAGACAATAAAGTTAAATTGGAAATTTATTATTGATTTTCCAGAAGCCCAAGTATGAACCATGATAGCAATTTCCATATCAGGTTTAAATTATAATGAGAATGCAAAATCAAATAATAAGGGAATACAGGAAAAAACAGAGAGGTATACAGGGTGAGATAAGCTTTAGAAATGGGTTGAGGTCTGGAGTAAGGAATAGGCATTCGATGATGAGACCAAGACATATGTAACTGAGGTAGATACAGCAACTTACAAGAGATGGACTGGACTGAAGAGCATGAGATCCAAAACATGTAGTTAGCACTTATTAAATAACTCCTGTCTGGGGTAAGATGTGGACAGTTTAGGATGGTCTTACCTGCAGGGAGAAAAGGCAAACTGGATTATTACTTTTCTTCAGGAGAGGTTAGCTCTTGCTGATTGTATGTGATCTTTCTCTTCAGATCTCCTGCTTTGCTTAATTAGCATTATTTACTTTTAGAGATAGTTACGATTCAAAGCGAGTATAGGCCCACACCTTCAGCTATGTGTAAGAATTAAACACAACTGGAAGTTTAATCAGTTTCACTGTAGCACACATTTTAGGGAAACTGACTGGAAATTTTGTAATTGTACAGAAATAACCTGTTGAGGTTTACTTAGGAATTTTCCAAAATTCAACAATGTATAAATACATCATGCTTTGAAAGCTTCCCTTCCTGATGGCATATTCAGGATATTTCCACATTTCCTTGGAAAGGGAAAATGTCCACTCCTAATTTTCCCCACTCCCTCAAATAAAAAATAGAAACAAAACTGGAAGTATACAAAATAAATCATAATGAAAGGGACTCAACATTTTCCATTAACCAATACCAGATTATGTGTATTGCCTAAAAGGCTTATTCTTAAGTAACCTCAGTAATGGCTCAGGGCAGGGCATTTGGGCCTCTGAATGGGTTGAACCTATAGAGTCATTGAATTATGGAAATACTGTAGAGGTCTTCTCTACATAAACATTCAATTTAGTTTAACAAATATTTACTTTATCTCTTCTAATATTAGGCATTAGGGAAACAAGATGATTAACACATGATCCCTGCTGCTGCCATAGTTGGTTGATATTTTTCTCTCATGTAAAAGTAAGAGTAAGAAGTACAGGGCTACTACGATAGCTTGAGATTTTGGAGACAGAGATTCTCTTACCTTCTTTTTTTGTATTGAGATTTCTTTGTTGTTGTTGTTGTTGTTTGTTGTTGCCCAGGCTGGAACGCAATGGCATGATTTTGGCTCACTGTCTATTTCATTATGATGAATGATCTTTTCAATGTGCTGTTGAATTCCTCTTGAAAATATTTTGTTGAGGATATTTGCATCTATGTTCATCATAGGTATTGGCTTGTAATTTTCTTGTCTTAGAGTGATTTTGTCTGTCTGTGATATCAGGGTAATTAATACTTGCCTTTTAAAATGAGTTTTAAAATATTCCTTATTTTATTTTATTTTAGAGACTGAGTTTCGCTCTTGTTGCCCAGGCTGGAGTGCAATGGCACAATCTCAGTTTACTGCAACCTCTGCCTCCTGGGTTCAAGAGATTCTCCTGCCTCAGCCTACAGAGTTGCTGGGAATACAGGCATAAGCCAACACTCCTGGCTAATTTTGTCTCTTTAGCAGAGATGGGTTTTCTCCATATTGGTCAGGCTGGTCTCGAACTCCTGACTCCAGGTGATCCTGCCCCTCTTGACCTCTCAAAGTGCTGGGATTACAGGCATGAGCAACTACGCCCAGCCCTCTCTTACTTTTTTTTAAGAAGAGTTTGAGGAAGATAGTTTAGTTTGTCTTAAAATGTTTGGTGGAATTAGTATTTAAGCTCTCAGGGCCTGCACTTTTCTATGATGACTTTTTATCATGGATTCAATCTTGTTACTCATTATTGGTCTATTCAGATTTTTTACTTCTTCATTATTCAGTCCTGCTAGGCTGGTTGTGTCTAGAAATGTATCCATTTCTCCTAGGTCATCCAACTTGTTGCCATAAAATGGTTGCTAGTAGTTTCTCGTGATCCTCTCTATTTCTGTGGTATCAATAATAATGTCTTTTCTTTCATTTATACTTTTATTTACTTGAGGCTCATCTCTATTTTTTGTTAGTTTAGTTAAAGATGTATTGATTTTATTTTTTCAAAACCACAACTCCTGGTTTTGTTGATCTTCTATTGCTTTTCTACATTCTATTTCATTTACTTCTGCTCTGATCTTTTATTTTTTTCTTCTACTGACTCTGGGGTTAGTTTTTTCCCCCCTCATTCTTTGAGTTATAGCAATAGAATGTTTATTTGAGATCTTTCTTCTTTTTTGATGTAGACATTTATTGCTACAAAGTTTCCTCTTACAATTGCTTTGGCTGCATCTGGTAAGTTTTGATATGCTGTGTTTCTATTTGTATTTGTCTCAAGATATTTTTAAATTTCAGTTTTAAATTATTTTTTGACCTGTTGTTTGTTCAGGAGCATGCTGTATCGTTTCCACATATTTGCTAATTAAAAAAATTCTTCCTGTTATAGATTTTTAGTTTTATATCATTGTGGTTAGAAAAGATACTTGATATAATTTCAATCTTCTTAAATGTTTAAAATTTGTTTTTTGTCCTAACATATGGTTTATACTGAGGAATGTTCTGTGTCAATGGATAAAAATATGTATTCTGCTACAGTTGATGGCATATTCTATATCTATCTCTTTGGTCTATTTGATCTAAAATGTAGTTCAAATCCAATGTTTCCTTATTGAGTTCTATCCAGATGAGCTCTCTCTTGTTGGCAGGGCAATACTGAAGTCTTTTACTATTATTATATCCTATCGATGAATTGATCCCTTTATTATCACATAATAACCTTGTCTCTTTTTACAGTTTTTGACTGAATGTCTATTAATGCCTGATGTGAGTGCAGTCACCTCTGCTCTCATTGGTTTCTGCTTGCATGGAATATCTGTTTCCATTCCCGTACTTTCAACACGTGTGTCCTTAAAGGTAAACTGAGTATCTTGTACCTACTCTTTTTTTGATTCAATAATTTAATCTATTTACATTTAAGGTAATTATTTATAGGTAAAGATTTATTACTACCATTTTGTCAATTGTTTTCTGGTTGTTTTGTAGATCTTTTGTTCCTTTTATTTTTCTCTCCTGATGTCTTCTTTTATAACTAGATAATTTTTCCTAGTGGTATGCTTTGATTCTTTACTTTTTCATCTTTCTGTGTTTACCATAAGTTTTGGATTTGTGGTTACCATGAAGCTTACATCAAACATCTCATAGTTATAACAGGATATTTTAAGCTGATAACAGCTTAACTTCGATCAGGTAAAAAAAACAAACAAACAAAAAAACTCTATACTTTTACTCTGCCTACCCTTCGTTTTATGTTTTCAGGGTCATAATTCATTTCTTTTTTGTTTGCATTCCTTGACAAATTATTGTAGCTATTATTAATTGCTTCATCTTTATACTAAAGATGAGTGATTTATGAATCACAATAATATTATTGTATTCTGAATTGAACTATTTACTTACTTTTCCAATGAGTTTTGTACTTTCATGTTTTAATGCTGCAAATTATTGTCTTTGCCTTTCTTTCAATTTTTGTAGAAATCCCTTTAGGGTTTCTTGTAAGCCAGGCCTGAAAGATTTCTATTAAGAAATGTGCTGTTTGAAGGAGTTCCCTTCTATGTGACAAGTGACTTTTTCTTTCTGCTTTCACAGTTACCTGTTTGTCTTAGACTTTTGAGAGTTTTATTTTGTACTTTGGGTAATATCTGCTTAATCTATCTTGTGCTTTTAGGCCTTCAAGCATTTGGATGTTCATTTATCTCTCCAAATTTGGAAAGTTTTCTGTTTTTTTTTTTTTTTTTTTTTTTTTTTCTGTCCCCACCTCCTTTTATCCCTCTGTTCCTTCTGAGACTTCCATAATTTGTATATTGGTTCACTTGATGGTATTCCATACATCTTACAGGCTTTTCCCCACTTTTTTATTATGCTTTTTTTGTTGTTGTTGTTGTTCTGATGTGGTAATTCCAAATGATCTGTCTTTGAGCTCACTTATTTTTTCTTCTGCTTAAAGTAGTCCATCGTTGAAGTTCTCCCTAAAATCCTTAGTTTGGTCATTGTGTTTGTCAGCTTCAGTATTTCTGTTTGGTTTGTTTTTATGTTGCTATCTCTTTGTTGAACTTATCATTTTGTTCATCTATTCCTTTCTTGATTTCATTTGGATGTGTGTGTGTGTGTGTGTGTGTGTGTGTGTGTTCGTTCTCTTACAGCTTCAAGATGATCATTTAGAATTATTTGTCAGGCAGTTCATAAGTCTTCATTTTTAAAATGTTGGTTACCAGTGCTTTATTTTGTGTCTTTGTTGGTGTCATGTTTCCCTGATGGTTTGTCATCCTTGTGGCAAAGCACTGGAGTATACGAATTTGAGGAAGTAGGCCCTTATTTCCATCTTTATAGACTGGCTTTGGCAGGAAAGCCAGCAGTCTTCAGTAGTCTGCCAATCCAGATATTTTGGGCAGGCTGCCTGGTATGGTCCATGGTGGGCTTGCTCCTGAGGTCCTTGAGAAGGCTGTCCTGGTGCCTGAGGGAGTAAGTGGGTGGGCCTAGTGCGTTAATCTGCAGGGTTAAATGTGGAAACTCAGTCCACTGAGGGAGGTCTCACACCAGTATTCATCGTGGAGGACCTGTGACTGGTTCCATGAGGTGGGCCTGGTGCCTTCGTCTGTGAAGGCTGACCTGGAACCTGGATCTATGAGGGCAAATCTAAAGTCTGAGACCATAAGCACTAACTTGGTACTGGGTAGGCCTGGATTCTCTGTCAGTAGGGAACTTCCTGAATACTGGGTCCATGGGTGTTGGCCTGGTACCTGAGACTATGAGGGCTGGCTTAGAGCTGAAGTCTCCAAGTATCAACCTGGCACTGGAGTAGGACTAGAGACTGAGTGTGTAGCTGCTGTCCTGGACTCTAGACCACCTGGTGCTAGAATAGGCCTGAAGCCTGGGGCTGAGTTAATCTGGCACTGGGCCAGTCTGAGGCCTGGGGTGGACCTGGAGCCTGAGTCAACAGGTGCCATCCTGGAGCCTGGGTCTGGAGAGGCAGACCTGGTGCTGAACAGGCCTGAAATCTGTTTCTGTGGATGTTGAACTGGTGCTGGGGTGGGCCTGAAGCCCGGACTTCAGAGGCTGTCTTGACACTCAGGTGGGCTTGGAGGTTGGGGCTGTGGATGATGGCCTCGCACTAGAGTTTTATTTTTAGTTAGATTGTTTCATTATTTTAGGTCTTGTATTTTAGAATCAGCTGAAAAAATCACACAAACCCTTTTTGGATATCTTAAAACTTTTTAAATAAACTGCTTATTTTAGAAATGGTTTAGATCTGCAGAAAAGTTACAAAGATAATACAGAGAATTTCGACGTCAAATGTTCCTTTTAAACATCTTACATTAGTTTGGTGCATCTGTCACAATTCATGAACCAATACTGATAAATCATTTTAAACTGAAGTTCATCATTTATTTATATTTTCTTAGATTTTACATGATGTCCTTTTTATATCACATTACATCTAGTCATGTTTCCTTAGGCTTCTCTTGGCAATGTCAGTTTTTCAGGATTTCCCTGATTTTGAGGACTACTGCAGAGGTATTTTGTAGAATATTGTCCATTTGGGATTTTTCTGATGTTTTGGTCATGAGTGGATAGGTTTTTGAGAAGATGACCAGAGAGGTAATGTGCCATTCTTATCATACCAATGGCATATACTATCAGCATTACTTTTTACTGTTAATGCCAAACTTGATCATTTGGCTGAGGAAATATTTGTTAGTTTTCTTCACAAAATTGATTTTTCCCCTTTTCATAACAAAACCTTTGGAAGTTACTCTGCACAGTCCACACTTTAGGAGTGAGAATTTATATTTTACCTGCTTGAAGCTGCACATCTACATATATTTTCAAGAATTTTTTTTTTTTTTTTTGCATAGGAAATTTGCTTATTTTCCACATTTATTTATTTATATCAGTGTGAGCTCATGGATATTTATTTTACCCTTTGGATGATAATCCAATACTACTTTATTTGGTTTCACTTGGTTGACTCCTGTATCTCTCTGACATATCCCAATGTTTACTGTTTGAGCACTTATTTACTTTCTGACATTACAGAATGTTCCAGGCTTATCTTGTATATTTCCTGCCTTAGTTATAACATCAAACATTTGTCAAAAGAATTCTGACTCCTTTTATTTGAAAATAACTTTAGAAACCAACATCTAGGCTCTAGGTATCTGCTTGAATTTTTATTTGGATCTGGAGATCATTTTGAGAAAAAATTGCATCTTAAAATATTAATTGTCCAATTCATTACTATACCTTTTTTTCCTATTCATTTAGATTTTCTTGATTTCTCTCAGCAATATTTTGTAGCTGTACAGTGTACAGGTTTTGCACATCTTTTATTATAAATATTTGCATATTTTGTTTATTTTATTATTTATGGCAGGACTTTTTGTTCTTTTTTTTTTAATTTCATGTTTCAATTGTTTGCTGCTACTACATAGAAATACAATTACTTTTTAAGATATTGACCTTGGATCCTATGACTGTGCTAAATTTACATATGTGCTTTAATATGGTTAGAATGATGGCTTCCTGCTACATCCATGTTGCTGAAAAGGACATGATTCCATTCCTTTTATGGCTGTGTAGCATTCTATGGTATATATGTGCCATATGTTCTTTATCTAGTTCCCTGGTGGTGGGCATCTTCGTTGATTCCATGTCTATGTTATGGTGAATAGTGCTGCGATGAACATGTAAGTGCATGTGTCTTTTTGGTAGAATGATTTATTTTCCTTTGGATATATACCCAGTAGTGGGGCTGCTGGGTCAAATAGTAGATCTGTTTTAAGTTCTTTGAGAAATCTCCACAGTGCTTTCCACAGTGGCTGAAATAATTTACATTCCCATCAACAATGTATAAGTGTTCCCTTTTCTCTGCAACCTCACCAGCATCTGTTGTTTTTTGACTTTTCAATACTAGCCATTCTGACTGGTGTGAGATGGTATCTTATTCTGTGATTTTGATTTGCATTTCTCTAATGATTCATGATTCTGAGTATATTTCATATATTTGTTGGCCACATGTATGTCTTCTTTTGAGAAGCATATGTTCATGTCATTTGCTCATTTTACAATAAGGTTATTTGCTTTCTGCTTGCTGATTTAAGTTCCTTATGGATTCTGGATATCAGATCTGTGTCAGATGCATAGTTTGTAAATATTTTCTCCCATTATAGTTTTTTTTTCTTTTTTTCTTTTTTCTGCACAGAAGCTCGTGAGTTTAATTAGGTCCTACTTACCAATTTTTGTTTGTGTTGCATTGCTTTTGAGGACTCAGTCATAAATTCTTTGCCAAGGCCATTGTCTACAATGGTATTTCCTAGGTTTTCTTCTAGACTTTTTATTGTTTCCAGTCTTTAATCCATTTTGAGTTAATTTTTGTATATGGTGAAAAGAAGTGGTCCAGTGTCAATCTTCTGCAGATGGCTAGCAGTTTTCCCAGCACCATTTATTGAATAGGGAGTGCTTTCTCCATTAATTTTTGTTGTCAACTTTGTGAAAGATCAGGTGGTTGTAAGTGTGTGACTTTATTTCTGGGTCCTCTATCCTGTTCCATTGGTCTATGTATCTGTTTTTGTGCCAGTACCATGCTGTTTTGGTTACTATAGCCTTGTGGTATAGTTTGCAGTTACGTAGTGTGATGCCTCTGGCTTGACTCTTTTTGTGTAGATTTTTTTTTTTTTGGCAATTGAGGTTCTTTATTTATTCCATATGAACTTCAGAATAGTATTTTCTAATTCTGTGAAAAATGATGTTGATAATTTGATAGGAATAGCATTGAATCTGTAAGCTGCTTTGGGTAGTATGGCCATTTTAACAATATTAATTCTTCCCACTAATGAGCATAAAATGTTTCTGCATTTGTTTGTGTCATCTTTGTTTTTCTTCAGCGTTTTCTTACAATTCTTGTTGCAGAGATCTTTTGCTTCCTTGGTAGCCTGTGTTCCTAGGTGTTTTATTATTATTGTGGCTATTGTAAATAGGATTGCATTCTTGATTTGGCTTTGAGCTTGTACATTATTGATATACAGAAATGCTACTGATTTTTGTACATTGATTTTGTGTACTGAAACTTTACTGAAGTTATCAGTTCTAGAAGCATTCTAATGGTGTCTATGGAGTTTTCTAGGTATAGAATCATATTGTCTGCAAAGAGAGAGAGTTTGACTTCCTCTCTTCCTATTTGGATGCTTTTTATATTTTTCTCTTGTCTGATTACTCTGGCTAAGACTTCCAGTACTATGTTCAATAGGAGTGATGGGAGATGGCATCTTTGTCTTGTTCCAGTTCTCAAGAGAAATGTTTCCAGCTTTTGTCCGTTCAATATGATGTTGGCTGTGGGTTTGTCATAAATGGTTCTTATTATTTTGAGGTATGTTCCTTTGATGCCTGATTGGTAGAGGGTTTTTACTATGAAAGGACATTGAATTTGCCTTTTCTGTGTCTTTTGAGATGATCACGTGGTTTGTGTTGTTAATTCTGTTTATGTGGTGAACCACATTTATTGATTTGCATATGTTAAACAAACCTTTCATCCCAAGAATAAAGCCTACCTGATCGTGGTAGATTAGCTTTTTGATGTGCTGCTGGATTTGGTTTGCTAGTATTTTGTTGAAGATATTTGCATCTATGTTAATCAGAGTTGTTGGCCTGAAGTTTCCTTTTTTTTGTCATGTCTCTGCCAGACTTTGTTATCAGAATGATGCTGGCCTCAGAGAATGAGTAAGGGAGGAGTCTCTCCTCAATTTTTTGGAATAATTTCAGTAGGATTGGTACTAGCTTTGTTTCGCACATCTGGTAGAACTCAGTTGTGAATCCATTTGGTCCAGGGCTTTTTTGGTTGGTAGGTTTTTTATTACTAATTAAATTCTGTAACTCATTATTAGCCTGTTCAGGATTTTAATTTCTTCCTGGTTCAGTCCTGGGGGGCTGTGTGTTCCCAGAATTTATCAGATTTTTTCTAGGTTTTTTAGTTTGTGTGCATAGAGGTATTCATAATACTCTGTGAGGATTTTTTGTATTTCTGTGGGATCGGTTGTAATGTCACCTTTGTTGTTTCTGATTGTTTAATTGGATCTTCTCTTGTTTCTTTTTTTCATCTAGCTAACAGTTTATTAATTGTATTTACTCTTTTATATAACCAACTTTTGGTTTCCTTGATTTTTTGGGTGGATTTTCACATTTCAATTTTCTTCAGTTCAGTTCTGATTTTGGTTCTTTTTGTAGTCTAACTTTGGGGTTGGTTTATTCTGGTGAACTTGCGTAAGAGTTCATCTGCTGGGCTGGGTGCAATGGCTCATGCCTGTAATCCCAGCATGTTGGGAGGCTGAGGTGGGTGGTTCAGGAGACCAGGAGATCAAGACAATCCTGGCTAACACGGTGAAACCCTGTCTCTACTAAAATACAAAAAATTAGTCAGAAGTGGTGACGGGTGCATGTAGTCCCAGCTACTCGGGAGGCTGAGGCAGAAGAACCGCGTGAACCCAGGAGGCAGAGCTTGCAGTGAGCTGAGATCGTGCCACTGCACTCCAGCCTGGATAACAAAGCGAGATTCCATCAAAAAAAAAAAAAAAAAAGAGTTCGTCTGCTGAAAGTAAGGAGAGTAATAAATGAGCAGGGAGGAAAGAGACTTCTGGAGGAAATAGATAAAGCCTAGGAACAGTCACTGAGGAAAATGGGAATAAAGAATGATTAAAGACGAGTGAGCAAAGGCCAGGTGTAAGCTTGGAGATTGTCGGTTGTTTGTGGCCCCAAACAACACGATTGTATTTTTTTTTTTCTGTTTGTTTGTTGCAGTGTTGCTTATCAAATTAGAGTGGCAGAGTTTACATGATGGATGGGAGTTTGGGGTTTTCTGAGTTGAGATAAAGGAAGAAAATTGGCACAAAGAGTTAAAAGTATTAGCGAGAAAGTGGTTCCACTGATCACACATTCAGTCTAAGTTGATCACCTAAGAAAGCTGAGTCTCTATGGTGTTGACGAATAGGTTCTATCATAAAGAGGTGGTTGACCTTTTACAAATAACAAGTTTTCACCCACCTCTGGTTGTAATTGAAGGGCATGAACAAATAGTTTCCAACCAAACTTCATCTCCTCCACCAGCCAACTAACTCTCTAAAAATCACCATATTGTTGCCATTTCCAATAACAAATGAAAATCAGGCCTCACAATAAACTGTCAAATATATCCATACCTGTGGAGACAAGGGACAGAGTATTTGAAACCAAGCCTGTCCCAGAACATCTGGGAAGCTACACAGCCTCCATCTATGAGACTCTGCTTTACACCAAGGGTTTTGAAGACTGTTTCAATGCCCCAAGGCCCAGTGCTGTTCATCCACAGAATGAGGCAAATCAAGTGTGCATAAATTCACCAGGATAAGAGGCAAAATGCGAATGGATAAAGGGTGCTCTGGTTTGCCTTTCAAGGAGGGTTTTCCCATAGGAAGCAAGTCTACCCATCCCCACCAGCTACGGCTCAACTTGGATCTAATTAGGAAAGCCCTGGAGTTTCTGTAGTAACTGTGCAGGACTTTCAGGGCTACTCCATGTTCTGCCTGGTTACTAGGGAAACAATAGCAAGGGCACCAGGGAAGCTAGACATGGCAGGTAGCTGCTGCTTGTGAGGTACATGTCCTATGGGAAGTGTATTCTGACTCCTGGGCTCTCAGTTTAGCACATTTTACCATCCCTGGAATCATCAGTTATGAGCAATAACAAACAAAGATTTCTGATTTTAGCAGGAAGCCTGAAAAGCATTTTCTCCTTAATCATTCCTCCTCTCACTGTCAGATTTGTGTGCAAGTGAAAATAGTAATAATAATCATAAAATAACTGTAAAAAGGTGATTTTTCAGCTTACAAGATGGAGGTTGCCTCCTGTGATGTGGGGCACTCGAGGGGCATCTGATTAGAGAGGCCCATTGGGGAAGAGCTTTGCAAAGTTTGAGAAATGTCTCCTGTTATTTGTGAAGCAATATAGGAAAACTTCTCAGACTGACACAAGAAAAGCAATTAGTTTTCTGTTCAGAAACAAAGAGACATCTGTGCAAAATATGCTAGACTATCCACAAGGGGCAGGTACTGTACATGAGGAATATATTTCAGCTGTACACATCTCCCCTTCTTCACCCACAGTTCAAAAGCCACAGTTAGTTTCAAGTAGAATTATTCACCACGATCTAAGGAAAGGACAGATGCAGTGATAACTGATTTCCAGCTTCCTCAAGGGCACAGGAAAAATATGTGCTGTAGACCCTACTTAGAATATTTATGGACAATTTAATAAGATTTTGGGGACTCTCTGAACCTCACAAATTAAAAATATCCTTATTTTGCAGAAAAGGAAACTGAGGTCCAAGGACATTAGTAACTTATCCAAGTTACAAAATGGGTAACCGAGACAGCAGTTGGACCCACATTATCTGACAGTATTAGTTACTGAACACTTCATGTGTCTTCCACCACATATATATTCTTATTTAATTCTCAGAAACATCCAGCTAAGTGTGTATCACTATTTCTATTTTACAGAAAAGGGAATAGGCTCAGAGAAGCATTCATTACCCAAGGTCACACAAATGATAAGTGGTAGAAAGTAGATTCAAACCTGGGGCCATCTGACTTCAAAATCCAAGCACTTTTCAATATGTTATTTAGCACCTCTCACTTCAGAGTCTGGGTGACTTTCATGAAATGATATGAAGACCCCTGGCTGGTTAGATATTCATAATGGGGCAGAAGAAACTGAATTATGTAAGCAAGAAGTTGAATATTATCCTAAAGCCCTAGCTCTCTTCAGTTTTCTGCCCTAGTTGAAGGATTATAAGTAATAAACTTCTACCGTGTCCCTCTTCTGATATAAGTTTCCCACCCTAGAATCTGTGGTTCAGATCATGCCACTCTTTGCCCTTACCTTTTAATGCTATCTGTTTCCCTACGTTGAGCCTTAATTCTAACTCCCAAACCCCTCACCCCCTTACAGATTCTTTACCATTTGTTTCCCCCAACGAACTCTTTTTTAATCTCCAAGATTATGTACTGTTACAGGCTTTTTTTTTGTATTTGTTGGATTTTTTTTTTAACTTTGTTATTCAACAGTATCACTGGAGATAACCTATACTGCCTCTTTCCTTGCCTAAACTTCATTCTCCACTAAATTAGTAGTTGACTAATTAGGAGAAGTAAGATTTTTGTTTATATGAGCCTTGAACAAAACCTAACTTGAAGTAGGATTGAGATATATCACCTACTCCCATAATGCTGATGTTATATAGTCAATTAAATTTATTTTTAAAATTCTATGTTATCAATTCTTATATCCTGTTCTAGGAAACCAGTTGTCACCAGTGCTTGGGAGGCTATTCTTCCTAGGTTCAGCAGATGATATTATGATTGGTGTTACAGATCCCCTTCTATCTTGATATTAACAATAACAGGACATAGCTCCCATTGAGACCTTAGTTGTTTTCTACTTGGTTCATTTATGTACCAAGTAGTCAACTGCTTATTTCCATTCAGTCCTACATTTCAGGAGGACAAAACATTAATATTCAAAATAACTAGTACATATTAAAACATTTCATAACATCTGTGAGGGCATTACGAAAGTAATGATGCTGCCAAATTTGAAGTTTTGTAAGTGTAGAGGGTTTCAGAGTCTTTTCCTCTCCCTTTCCTTCACCTACCTACTTTTAGTTATGTTTCTCCCTACAACAGACTTCTTAAAACATGGCTTGTTTTGGTCAATAGTACATTAGCCAATATGAACAAGCAGAGTTATGAAAAGCCCTTGTGTATTGGAGCTTGCCTTTTCTTGCTATGCTTAGAACCCTGAGACCATCACCATATGAAAAAGCTCAAGCTAGCCTACTGGAGAGAAAGAGGCTTGTAAGGAAGAACCAAAGGGCAGGCAAACATGCATGTGGTGTCATTTTGGATTATACACTTACCATCTGGTCTGCTAATGACAGCAGATGCAGCAAGGAGCCTATAAGAAAACAGCTGGGCTGACCTAGAGAGGAGTCATGCCCAGTGAATTCCACAGAATCATGAACTACATAAATGAATGTTGTTTCAAGTCTCTGAATTGTGGAAATGCTTATTATGCAGCAAAAACGAACAGATACAGGGGAGAAAAGGATAGTAATAAAGTCAGGATAAGGTTACAAATCTAGCATTCACTTAGTCTTCACTTACATGTCTGTAAAATATAAATAATTACATTTCACAGATTTTTTTTTATTAAGCAAGATGGAAATGATTCAGGAGACAGGAAAAAAAATGTACAATGTGGAAAAGTCAGTGGAGAATTGCCAGAGTGATAACCTGGAGTAGGCAAGAGGGGATGCGATCTTGTGCACAAGTACAGGGATGAGTCTGAACAAGTAAGAACGAAGTTCTATATTAACAGGCAAAAAGCAGGTAGATGCCAATAAAGAAATGAATACATATTGCAGAAGTTGTTTTCTGAGAATGTCTATATTTTTGATGAAATATGAAGCAAAGTCATCAGCTAAGAATGAGAATGAGGTTGAGGTTGAGGTTTCAGGAGAGAGAAGTATGAAGTATCCATCTGGAAAATTGTGAGAGTGAATAGAATAAAGACTGATAAAATCTTCTCCCTTACAATGAAAAGAAATATGTATTAAACATAAGAAAATGTATTTTAAAAAGTGATAAAACAATATAATAAAACAGTAGACAGATTATTAAAATAATTTTTTATATACTTTAAGTTCTGGGATACATGTGTGGAACTTGCAGATTTGTTACATAGGTACACACGTGCCATGGTAGTTTGCTACACCCATCAACCCATCGTCTACATTAAGTACTTCTCCTAATGCTATCCCTCCCCTAGCCCCACTCCCAACCCCCTGAAAGGCCCCCCAGTGTGATGTTCTGCTCCCTGTGTCCATTCTCTGTGTTCTCCCTGTGTTCTCATTGTTCAACTGCTGCTTATGAGTGAGAACATGCAATGTTTGGTTTTCTGTTCCTGTGTTAGTTTGCTGAGAATGATGCTTTCCAGCTTCATCCATGTCCCTGCAAAGGACATGAACTCATCCTTTTTTATGGCTGCATAGTATTCCGTGGTGTATATGTGCCACATTTTCTTTATGCAGTCTATCATTGATGGGCATTTGGGTTGGTTCCAAGTTTTTGCTATTGTGAATAGTGCTGCAGTAAACACACATGTACATGTGTCTTTATAATAGAATGATTTATAATCCTTTGGGTATATACACAGTAATGGGATTATTGGGTCAAATGGTATTTCTGATTCTAGATCTTTGAGGAATTGCCACACTGTCTTCCACAATGGTTGAACTAATTTACACTCCCACCAACAGTGTAAAAGCATTCCTATTTCTCCACATCCTCTCCAGCATCTGTTGTTTCCTGACTTTTTAATGATTGTCATTCTAACTGGCATGAGATGGTATTTCATTGCAGTTTTGATTTGCGTTTCTCTAATGACCAGTTATGATGAGCTTTTTTTCATGTTTGTTGGCCGCATAAATGTCTTCTTTTGAGAAGTGTCTGTTCATATCCTTTGCCCACATTTTGATGAGTATGTTTGTTTTTTTCTTGTAAATTTGTTTAAGTTCTTTGTAGATTCCGGATGTTAGTCCTTTGTCAGATGGATAGAATGCAAATTTTTTCCCTTTCTGTAGGTTACCTGTTCACTCTGATGATAGTTTCTTTTGCTGTGCAGAAGCTCTTTAGTTTAATTACATCCTATTTGTCAATTTTGGCTTTTGTTGCCATTGTTTTTGGTGTTTTAGTCGTGAAGTCTTTGCCCATACCTGTGTCCTGAATGGTATTGCCTAGGTTTTCTTCCAGGGCTTTTATGGTTTTAGGTCTTACGTTTAAGTCTTTCAACCATCTTGAGTTAATTTTTGTATAAGTTATAAGAAAGGGGTCCAGTTTCACTTTTCTGCATATGGCTAGCCATTTTTCCCAGCACCATTTATTAAATAGGGAATCCGTTCCCTATTGCTTGTTTTGTCAGGTTTGTCAAAGATCAGATGGTTGTAGATGTGTGGCATTATTTCTGAGGCCTCTATTCTGTTCCGTTGGTCTATATATCTGTTTTGGTACCAGTATCATGCTGTTTTGGTTACTGTAGCCTTGTAGTATAGTTTGAAGTCAGGTAGCATGATGCCTACCAGGAGGCATCATGCCTAAAATTTTCTTTTTTGCTGTGTCTCTGCCAGATTTTGGTATCAGGATGATGTTGGCCTCATAAAATAAGTTAAGGAGGAGTCCCTCTTTCTGTTTTTTTGGAATAGTTTCAGAAGGAATGGTACCAGCTCCTCTTTGTACCTGTGCTAGAATTCTGGTGTGAATTCGTCTGGTCCTGAGCCTTTTTTTTTTTTTTTTTTTTTTTTTGGTTGGTAAGCTATTAATTACTGCCTCAGTATCAGAACTTGTTATTGGTCTATTCAGGGATTCGACTTCTTCTTGGTTTAGACTTGGGAGGGTCTAACTGTCCAGGAATTCATCAGTTTCTTCTAGACTTTTTAGTTTATTTGCATAGAGGTGTTTATAGTATTCTCTGATGATAGTTTGTATTTCTGTGGGATCAGTAATGATATCTCCTTTATCATTTTTTATTGTGTCTTTTTTATTCTCCTCTCTTTTCTGCTTTATTATTCTGGCTAGCAGTCTATCTCTTTTGTTAATCTTTTCAAAGAGCCAGCTCCTGGATTCACTGACTTTTTTCAAG
This sequence comes from Chlorocebus sabaeus, assembly GCF_047675955.1. Lineage (NCBI taxonomy): Eukaryota > Metazoa > Chordata > Mammalia > Primates > Cercopithecidae > Chlorocebus > Chlorocebus sabaeus. The sequence continues at coordinate 65,501,933 of NC_132928.1, forward strand.
CATGTCTCTATCTCCTTCAGTTCTGCACTAATCTTAGTTATTTCTTGTCTTCTGCTAGCTCTTGAATTTGTTTGCTCTTGCTTCTCTAGTTATTTTAATTGTGAGGTTAGAGTGTCAATTTTAGATTTTTCCTGCTTTCTCCTGTGGGCATTTGGTGCTATAAATTTCCCTCTAAACACTGCTTTAGCTGTGTCCCAGAGATTCTGGTACATTGTGTCTTTGTTCTCATTGGTTTCAAAGAACTTATTTATTTCTGCCCTAATTTTGTTATTACCCAGTAGTCATTAAGAAGCAGTTTGTTCAGTTTCCATGTAGTTGTGCAGTTTTGAGTGAGTTTCTTAATCCTGAGTTCTAATTTGACTGCACCGTGGTCTGAGAGACTGTTATGATTTCTGTTTTTTGGGTTTTTTTTTTTTGCAATTGCTGAGGAGTGTTTTACTTCCAATTATGTGGTGAATTTTAGAATAAATGTGACATGGTTAATATTGTTATGTGTGAATTTGATCCTGAAACAATGATGCTAGCTGGTTATTTTGCCCATTAGTCGATGAAGTTTCTTCATTGTGTCTGTGGTCTTTACAATTTGGTATGTTTTTGCAGTGGCTGGTACCGGTTTTTGCTTTCTATATTTAGTGCTTACTTTGGAGCTCTTGTAAGGCAGGCCTGGTAGTGACAAAATCTCTCAGCATTTGCTTGTCTGTAAAGGATTTTATTTCTCCTTTGTTTATGATGTTTAGTTTGACTCGGTATGAAATTCTGGGTTGAAATTCTTCTCTTTAAGAAAGTTGAATATTAACGCCCACTCTCTTCTGGATTGTAGGGTTTCTGCAGAGAGATCCACTGTTAGTTTGATGGGCTTCCTTTAGTGGGTAACCTGACCTTTCTCTCTGGTTGCCGTTAACATTTTTTCCTTCATTTTAACATTGGTGAATCTGATGATTGTGTCTTGAGGTTGATCTTCTCAAGGAGTATCTTTATGGTGTTATCCGTATTTCTTGAATTTGAATATTGGTTTGTCTTGCTAGGTTGGTTAAGGTCTCCTGGATAATATCCTGAAGAGTGTCTTGCAACTTGGTTCTATTCTCCCCATTACTTTCAGGTACGCCAATCAAACGTAGGTTTGGTCTTTTCACATAGTCCAATATTTCTTGAAGGCTTTGTTCATTCCTTTTCGTTCTTTTATCTCTAATCTGGCCTTCATGCTTTATTTCATTAAGTTGATCTTCAATCTCTGATATCCTTCCTTCTGCTTGATCAATTTGGCTATTGATACTTGTGTATGCTTCACAAAGTTCTCGTGCTGTGTTTTTCAGCTCTATCAAGTCATCTATATTCTTCTCTGCACTGGTTATTCTAGTTACCAATTCCTCTGTGCTTTAAGGTTCTTAGCTTCTTTGCATTGGGTTAGAACATGATCCTTTAGCTCGGAGAGTTTGTTATTACTCACATTCTGAAGTCTACTTCTGTCCATTTGTCAAACTCATTCTCTGTCCAGTTTTATTCCCTTGCTGGCTTTGTTCCTAGCTTTGTTGCACAGGGACATCCACCAGATGCCAACCAGATCCCTCCTGTGTGAGGTGTCTGTCGACCCCTGGTGTGAGGTGTCTCCCAGTCAGGAGACAAGGCAGTCTGTCCCTTAGCAGAGCTTGAGCTCTGTGCTGGGAGATCCACTGCTCTCTTCAGAGCTGGCAGGCAGGAACCTTTAAGTCTGCTGAAGCTGCGTCCACAGCTGCCCCTTCCCCCAGGTGCTCTGTCCCAGGGAAATGGGAGTTTTATCTATAAGCCCTTGACTGGGACTGCTGCCTTTCTTTCAGAGATGGCCTACCCAGAGAGGAGGACTCTAGAGAGGCAGTCTGGCTACAGTGGCTTTGCCAAGCTGCGGTGGGCTCTGCCCAGTTCAAACTTCCAGGTGGCTTTGTTTACACTGTGAGGGGAAAACTCCCTACTCAAGCCTCAGTAATGGCAGACGTCCCTCCCCGCACCAAGCTCGAGTGTCCCAGGTCGACTTCAGACTGCTGTGCTGGCAGCGAGAATTTCAAGTCAGTGGATCTTAGCTTGCTGGGCTCCATGGGGGTGGGATCCGCTGAACTAGGCCATTTGGCTGCCTGGCTTCCCACCCCTTTCCAGGAGAGTGAACGGTTATGTCTCACTGGCATTCCAGGTGCCACTGGGGTATGAAAAATAATTCCTGCAGCTAGCTCAGTGTCTTCCCAAACAGCCGCCCAGTTTTGTGGTTGAAACCCAGGGCGCTGGTGCTGTAGGCATCCGAGGGAATCTCCTGGTCTGTGGGTTGCGAAGACTGTGGGAAAAGCATAGTATCTTGGCTGGAATGCGCTATCCCTCATGGCAGAGTCCCTCATGGCTTTCCTTGGCTAGGGGAGGGAGTTCCCTGACTCCTCGTGCTTCCCAGGTGAGGTGATTACCCACCCTGCTTCAGCTCGCCCTCCGTGGGCTGCACCCGTTGTCTAACCAGTCTCAGTGAGGTGAGTTGGGTACCTCAGTTGGAAATGCAGAAATCACTCACCTTCTGTGTTGATCTTGCTGGAAGCTGCAGACCAGAGCTGTTTCCTATCCGGCCATCTTGCCAGCCACCCCTATAATAATATTTTTAAAAGACTGTTTAAAGTCAAAGGAAAATGCTTGAAAGTCAAAGTTAAAAGAACAAAATGCAATATAAACTGTATGTAGAGTATGACTACACTCAAAAATATTTTCACACAAGTTCATAAAATAAAATAGAGATATATATGCCAACATGTTAACAGTAGTGTTGTCTCGGTGTGGAGATTCAAGTAATTTTTATTTCTTCTTCATGATTTTCCAAATTTACTAAATTTTTTTTTACAAAGATCATGGTTAAAAAATAGAAAAAGAAACAAGTGATGCTATTTTGAGAACCAACTAACAATGGAAACAACAATTTCTTCCTTCCCTTCCTTTGCCTGCTAGGACAGAATTGAAATACTGGAAATTTCCAATGATGGAAAAACGCAATAGAAAAATAACAATGAACATGGAAAACAGAAGAATTACAGAAATAGAAATCAGTTAATAAGGTGTAGGAGTTTTGCTCTCAGGACTGTCAAGCCCTGCCTTGTTTGCTACTGTCTGGCAATATTTATGTTCTATCCCCATACGGCCAGCAGCTCTTTACATTTGCCTACCTTGATTTTATACTGCTTAGCCAGAAACCTGCCTCCAAATGAAAGATGCAGGCAAGTGAATTCCCCAGTTCAGGACCTCGCTGTGAAACCTTCAGTTTCTTCAGGGTCAATACTATGAGAAGTAAACGTCAGTGCACTGCACTCCTGGGCTTTTTCTCCACTTTCACCTCCTAGTTGGAAGATATATTTCATATCTGCCACTTCACCATTCAAGTGAAACCCTGCCTTACCCACTGAATTAATAATAGAATGATAGTTTGATGGTAAAATAGCCACCATAGTCATATCCAGAAAAAAATATTTGTTACCATCAACTATGCACTTGGATTACAACAGGGAGCAAAACAGAGTCCTTACCCGCAAGGAGTTAATATGATGTAGAAAAACCATAATATAATACTGAAGCTCTCAAACTCTTTTTACTGTGAGAAATAGTTTACACCAAATTTCAGTACATGCACACACACACACATACACATGTATGAAGACTACAATGAAAGTTTCACAAGACAATGATGACTGTTACTATGTGTGATACTCAGATTTTTTTTGTGATTTTATGAGTCAAAAAAAGTAATGACCAAGTGAGATGGCTCACACCTGTAATCCCAGCACTTTGGGAGGCTGAGGCATGAGGATCGCTTGAGCCCAGGAGCTCAAGACGAGCCTGGACAACATAGTGAGACCCCATCTGTACAAAAAATAAATGAAAATTAGTTGGGTGTGGTGATGCACACCTGTGGTCTCAACTACTCAGGAGGTTGAGGTGGGAGGATCACTTGAACCCTGGAGATCTAGGCTGAACTGAGTTGTGATCACACAACTGCACTCCAGCTGGGCCACAAAGTGAGACCTACCTCAAATAAAAGAAAATAGCGAAAGCAAATAAGTCACAAACCCAGTGTTGAAAAGCTCTTGTATAGTAAAAATAATAGATGATTTGAAGTCAAAAAGACCTGAGTTAAATTACCAAGTCTACTAATTTTTCCTGGCAGGTTATTTACATTTTCTGAGTCTCGGTCTCCTTATCTATAAAACTGATATGATAGCACTTATTTCAAAGGGTAATTCTATGGATTAACTAATATAATATCTTTGAAATTCTTCGCACAGTCCTGGCACATAGAAAACATTTGCTAAATGGCAGCTATTATTATTATTAGTGTTGTTATTATTTGGGCATTTTTATGGCATGCAGATGAGCTATGTAATTCCCTTACTTGTGATGTAATCCAAAATTAGATGTTCGGAACACATGTAGCAGTAGTCTGGTATATAGGTCATGATTCTTATGTTAGGTCTATGCTACTTAGACAGAGGACAGAGAAAATTGGTTGTGAAAACGAGCGCTGATCCTTCCAAGGGAAGTGAATGTAAAGGAATCAGGCATCTCACATCTACAGAAATATTCCATCCCTCTTTTCTTTTTTCTGTTGGTTTAAGACAATGTGGACAACCTAGTATAACTGTATTATGTTTTAAAAAGTGTTATGGAAAAGGAAAAACATAAAGGATATGTAGTCGATGAGGAGGGTTTGACTTAATTAGTTTGAGGATGGTCATATGTCTTTGAAAACTCTCAAGAAAAAGGCTGGCTGATTTGTAAAAACAGTTATCGAGACCCTAGTGTTCAAAAAACCTTTTAATCTGGGAGTCATGATGATTTGATCATACAGGGACACTATTTGAAAGGGGAAGAGAAAGTCCTGCTAAAGAAATTACCTGGGAACATATAGAAACAATTATTTGATGAAAATACACAATTTTCGATCTAATATTGTGAGAGGCCACAGTGCTCTAACTCACTCAGTGAATCTCATCCACCTGCAGAACAGCACTTATGGTTCATTTCCCTCTAGTAAGAGATGGTGGAGATTGGCTCTGTGTCTGTTAATTGACCGTCTAATATTTCAATATGAAAGTGATCATTAGAAATCCTTTTGAATTACTGACAATTCAAGGTGAGCATTAACATGTATTTCTCTGTTCCACAAAAACTTATTAATCAGAAAAAGGAGGCAGAAGAAAAGAAAAGAAAGGCTAGGATAAAGAATATGCCCCCAAGCCCTTTTACAGTTATCCAAAGCATTTACATTAGCCTGAGTGTGATAGATGGCTGTGTCACCTCACTGAGAGATAAGAATCTCTGACTTTACAATGCTTGGATAAACCATTAAGGAAAATTATGAAAAAGCACACTTCAGTACTAAAGCAAGAATTATCTTTTCTTGGATCTCAAATTCTCTATCACCTATTTTTCCATTCCTCACCCTCTCCCTTTTTACTCTTTATTAGCTCTTCAAAACCATGACTGGATGAATAGGAATTCTTGCTTGGTGATTTATGTAATTTGATAAATGATTCAAAAATTAAGTCTCTTATCATGGGCAGACTTGTGAATAGTGAGATGCCTTGGAAAGTCAGATAGGCAGGTATGCTTTTGGAATTGGCTTAACCAACTGGCAGTTTCCATAAAGTTCTGTGGCTAGTAATTCTACAAATAGAGTAACACCACTGAAGCTTATTGCCATTAAAATTTGAACTTACAAGAATGGTTAGGCAGACTAACTCCAGATTCCTCATTTGCAGTGAAGATGAAGTGTCCAGAAGACTGAAGGACTTTGTCATATGTCACAAAGCTCGCTGATGCCATGCCAAGTCTCCTGATGTCTGGTCTAGTGCTCCTCCCGTCATGCTGTCAAACCTATAGAAGAAGTCTTCTTGTTTAATAGTTTCAAATGAATCTGAATAAACTTTTCTCTGACATTTTATGATAACAAAGAAATTACTGATTATTTAGATGTACATAGTCCTTTGATAGTAGAAATTAAAAGAAAACAAACAAAAAACCCACAGAATTGTCTTGATTTGAAAAAAAAAGGAAAACAATAGGTGTATATAGATTCTGTGTCCATGAAGGGAGAAGCACAGTTCCAAAGGCTTTAATTTTCAAGCAAATTAACTGATATTTTCATGTGACTGGGTTGAAATGAAATCAAATCATGACTTATGGATTGCATCTAAAGTCAGAAAAGAATTTTCGTGACATTCTGTATGTTTGTGAGGACCCAACTCCTACATATTTATCAACCATACAGAAGAGATATTTTCTAGTTTTTCCTTTTTGATATTGTAAGTTTTATTTGTGTACATTATATCATTATTTCTATCTTAGTGGAAGAAGATAGAGGAAAATGTGGAGAGATATAAAAGGGAAAATCAGGGCCAGTGCGGAGAACTGGAAATGAAATAAGAAAAAAACAAAGTGAAAAGATGTGGGTAAGGCCAGACGCGGTGGCTCAAGCCTGTAATCCCAGCACTTTGGGAGGCCGAGACGGGCGGATCACGAGATCAGGAGATCAAGTCCATCCTGGCTAACACGGTGAAACCCCGTCTCTACTAAAAAAATACAAAAAACTAGCCGGGCGAGGTGGCGGTCGCCTGTAGTCCCAGCTACTCAGGAGGCTGAGGCAGGAGAATGGCGTAAACCTGGGAGGCGAGCTTGCAGTAAGCTGAGATCCGGCCACTGCACTCCAGCCTGGGTGATAGAGCGAGACTCCGTCTCAAAAAAAAAAAAGATGTGAGTAAGAGAAGAGTAAGATTCAAGTTCAGTTTTTGAAGACATTTATGTCCTGCTTTATAAAATCATCATGTGACTCTCCTAATAAAAAGAAGAAACATGAAATGTTTTATAAGCTTATATTTCCTATCCAAGAACAGCTATTTACAATCTGTTAACAACCTATTTTTCCAAATTTCCAGTCACTCTGCCTGCATACTGCATTCTGGTTAAAAACTTTTATTCATCATTTGCCAAATATGCCATTCATTTTTATATCTTTCTGTGTATTCTTGAAACTGCATATTCAACCTGCAATGTGTTTCTCTTGTCTCCAACGGTTGTTTCTTCAAACCATAGAACATTATTCACTTTCTCCAGCCAGAATTAGTCCCACCTTAATCTATGTTCCCACAACATTTTGTCCATACATTTTATAATATTTGCCATCTTTTTTAAAGTTATTCATTGATGCGTTTATTTCCTTTGATAGAATGAGTTCCCTAAAGTTATGGATGTGTGTTATCTATATTTGTGGCTGTAGTAGGTGCCTGACACATGGGTGGTATATGTTTATTGAAAAGAGTTTACATATACTATTGTATTTCCTGTAAGAGAATATGGACCAGATTGAAAGTGGACCCTGGTTCTCTCTATTAAACTGCATGGATCCCTCAACTTTCCAGCTCTTTTTCAGAGCACTTCCTCACCTACCCCAGCTGGAGCAGTCATGCTCTAGTGACTCCAGATGGTTGGAAGGAGCCTTGGGCAGCTGGGTGGGGACTGTGCCTTCCATCTGATTGCACTCACCATGAGTGGACAGGTGCCCTCTGTCAGGATGGCTGTAACCAGAAGCCAAATGGGTGGTTCACTGAGGTAAAGGCAGCAAACAAAAATTGCTGTGGTTCTAATTCCAACATGGACCCTAAGTTTAGGAGATATTATGGCATTGACCTTGAAATAACTGGCCCCTTCCTATGCAGGTCATTTCCATTATCATTGCCTGAGGACTTGGCCTCTTCCTCAGACACATTTCTCCTGAATTCCATATCCAGCCTGAGAAATAAGCCATCAAGAACTACAACGTCTTATCCCATAAGTTATCTGGAGGGCTACCAAAGAGGTTTCTAATGCCACAGGCAATTACATGTAAACAAAGGAGGTGGATAGTCCAGCTTCATCCCACTCAGGAGCGCTGCTAGAAGGACTGACCAAGCTCTTTCCAAGCTAGAGCTTTCCCTGATGTTTCTGACCCTTTTTAACATTTTCAAGCTGCCAGCATTTCTCTCTGGATATTGCAGAAGCTTCTTACCTGGTTTCCTAGCTTCTGCCTTTGTATCTCTTTGTATTTCCCTCATGACAAAGTGATTTTGTTGTTTTTGTTGTTGTTACTAGAAGTCAGCTCAGGTCACTCACTGCATAGAATCCTCCAATAGCTTCCTGTTTACTTCTGAGTAGATGCTTAAGTCCTTATAATGACCTACACGACTTCACGTAGCTTAGTCCCTACTACCGCTCTGACTTCGTTTTCTGGTATTCTCTTCCTCCTTCTCTCTGCTCCTGCCATGCTGATCTCCCTGTTCTCAAACATTCCAGCCAGTCTCCCGCCTCAGGGCCTTTGTACTGGCTGTTCACTTTTGCTTGAATTGCTTTTCCCCCAGCCCTCCCTTAGATAACTACACCACTAATACCTCACCTACTTCAAGCCTTTCCTGGCTGCCATTTATAAAATCAAAGCACTCTTCCCCACGATGCTGTTCATCACTCTTCCTGCCTTGTTTTTGCCTGGAATACTTATTACTAGCCAATGTACTTATTTTGTGAGTTTATTGTTGTAATGTCTGTGGCTTCCCTATAGAATACATGATCCAGAAGGGCAGAATTATTTGTATGTTTTGTTCATTGCCATATCCTATCTCTAGTACCAGACTGCACATAGTAAGCAATACCTTTTGAATGAATACAAGGTGTTGAAGAGATTAGTCACAGTGCCCACTATACACACAATCCTCTTTCAGTGGACAAAGCTTCATTCATAGTCACTGCTAAGTTAAACCTTTTTTTTTTCCCTTCAGCAGTTGCATGTTCTGTACTACATAACTCTGTGGTTTCACCCTTGTATGACTTTACCATAGATGATTGAACCAAGAGCGGATACATGACAAAAGGGTAATCAGCCCATAGATTGCTCAGTGATCTGGATGAAAAAACTGTAACCTAACAAGGGGGAAGTGATTAGCTATGTTGATTAGAGTGTCTCTCCTAGGAATCTGGGCCAGAAAATAAGAGGAGAATTACTCAGATGGAGGTGAGAGGGAATGAAAAGAGAGAGAGAGAGACAGAGAGAGAGAGAGAGAGAAAAGTAGCTAGCTCCCAGGAATGTCAATGCCCAAGAGTTAAGGACAAGGAACACTTGCTACTGAAGGACTTATACAGCTGTAAGGAGTTTCTGAGGATCCCTGAGGTTCCTACCTTTCCTACAATAGTATGTTTACCTCATAATAAGTCCTTATAAATAGAAGAATTTGAAAACTCTGTATTCCTTGCTTAAATAAAGCAACCTGAAATTACCTGGCTGCATGTTTGCCTTATTGTCAAAATACTGCTCTAGTTTAGGCAGAAGGATCTTCCAGATTTAAATTTCTTAATAATATCATGCAAACATTATTGAGCACTTGTTATATGTCAGGCACTGTGCTAATCACTTCCCACATGATTTTACACAATTGCTTTCATGACAACACTGGGACATGTACACACAAAAGCATTCTGAAATCCATAGAATGTTGCATAAATATCCAAGTCACTGTTTTCCTACAACTGGACCACTAAAATGGCCTTCAAATTGATCTCCCTGTTTCCATGCTTGTCCCGGTATACTCTGTACAGAAGACGTATCAAGAAGAGTCATTTTTAAAGAGAATAATCAAATTACGCCAATCTTTTGCTCAAAACCACCCAGTGGATTTTCATCCCATGTAGAATTAAATTCAGGCTTCTTCGTTAGCCACAAGGCCGTTAGTCCTCTAGTCCCGGCCCACATTTCCTCCTCGTCTCTTCTCAATCTCTTCTTATTCCCAAACTTCATCCTACCCCCTGGAGCTTCTTGAGCCTTCCTCAGTCCTCATACAGCAGCTGATTCCTCTGTCTAGCTGCCTTCTTCTCAGGATTCAGGTGGTAAAGCAAATGCTACCTTCTTAGAGAAGCTGATTCTCTACACCTGCACTGCCCAATACAGTGGCCATCAGCCACATGTGACTATAAGCACATGAAAGGTGACTAGTCTACATTGAAAAGGGCTGCAAGTATAAGCATAAAATATGGACTGAATTTTAAAGACCTAGTATAAAAATAAATACAAAATATACCATCAATATTAAATGTTGAAATTATGATATTGGGATATATTGGGTTAAATAAAATATAATCTTAAAATTTTAAATTGAATTTACTTTTTAAACTTTTTTTTTAAAGAGATAAAGTTTGCCCTCTGTTGCCCAGGCTGGAGTACAGGGTATGATCATAGCTCACTGTAGCCTCCACTTCCTAGGGTCAAGCCATCCTTCCACCTCAGCCTCCAGGTAGCTGGGACTACAGGCACACATGATCATGCCTGGGTAATTTTTCTGTATTTTGTAGAGATGGCAAAAGATAGTTGTTGCCCAGGCTGGCCTCAAACTCCTGGACTCAAGTGATTGTCCTGCCTTGGCCTCTGAAAGTGCTAGACTTACCAGCATGAAACATCGTGCCCAGTGTAAAATTTTTATTGAGTTACTAGAACATTCAAAATTACGTATATGGCTTGTACTATATTTCTATTGGACATTACTGGTCTGCACCATTATTCTGTTTATTTTCTTCTTAGCTTTTATGACTCTGAACTTACTTTGCCTGTGTGCTTATTTCTTGATGCCACTACAAAAATTAAGGCTCCAGGAGGACTGAGACTTTGCTATGTTCCCTACTATACATTAAGCACTAGAATAATGATTGGCATGTAGTGCATGCCAAATAAGATTCATGGATGATTAAGGAATAAAGCAACGGGGACTTTTTCGTTATTGACTCTATTCTCCTTTCAGTAGTTTCTGTTCAATTGAGCTCTAGTGCCTTCAGACCAAGAATTATTCTTTCCTATGATGACATCACTATATAGACCAAGGATCAGCAAACTTTTTGTGTAAAGGGTCAGTTAATTATTTTAGGCTTGCTGGGCAGTCTCTGTGGCACCTACTCAAATCTGCAGCTGTAGAGTGAAGAAGCCATAGACAATATGTAAACAAATGAGAATGGATGTTATCCAATAAAACTTTGCAAAAACAGGTGGTGGGCTAGATTTGGCCACGGGCAATAGTTTGCTGGCTCTTGATATATACAATCTAAAGATAACATTTTAACCGTAGCACTGTTGAATTAATATACACACACAAATTTTGTAATATAAAGTGTCACGGTAAGAACAGACATGAATAAAATATGTCCTCAGTTCTCAAGTGATTACATATTAGCTGCAGAAACTAGACATGCAAATACATATGTAGAATTCTTAATAAATATGTAAATATTAAGGCCGTATTAGAAAACCTTCTAATAAGGGTTATGACTGCTTTCCTAACCCGATCTACTGGAAATATTGAGTCAGATGTGGAAAAGTTATAGATGATGAACATTCAAATAGCAAAAAATATTCTTTAAAATTAAGTACTAGGAAAATACAGACGTTTTATTCTCCAGGACAGCAGTTGAAGAAGTCTCGAGGTCTACTGATATATTTTGAACAGACTGAATCTTTGTGCATACAACACAATCAGAAATTCTTTAAGGTGTTTAGTACAACATTTTAAGTTTTGAGGAAAAATTTCTTCCCCAAACACCTATGTCTGGCCATGTATGCTTTCCATAGGGCCAATTTAATATTTCCTTACAAACATGGAGTAGGAAAGGCAAAACTAATGCCATTTGAATTTGACTGACTTAATGAGCTGGGCAAAACAGTTGTTAAGATTAAGATTTGAATAATTTGCACTTAGATATTAGGAAATTATGATGTCCCTCCAGGTCCTCTAACGTGTAAAATTATCCCAAATTTTCTAGTGTATCCAAATGAATATGAGTGCATTCCAAATGAAACTATAGATTCTCTAAATACCAGGGAAGAAACCACTGTTTTAGAACCAATAGTTCCTTTCATAAGCTGATTGAATTAGTCACCTAATAATTAAAAAAAAGTCACCTATCCTCCAGGTAAAATATTGCTTGACCTGGTTGTTAGAGTTTCCAGGACACACCCCTTCCGTCAGTAGAACGGAAGAGAAACAAAAATACTACCTAAAGTCAACTTTACAGTTATCCAAATTTGCTCTCACTGTCTATGCATGTGCAAGGTCTCTCTCTCTCTTTCATCTCTGAGTTGTGCCCTTTTATTATCCATCTTGCTGCTGATGAAACATCACCCCTGTAGTTTTTCCAGGAAAGAAAAGTGATTACCAGCTGAATGACAATTGAGTTAAACAAGTCTGCGTTGGAGAGCCAGCTGCTGAAATTTGACATTATAACTACCACTTACAATGGCATTTCTGGAGAGGAACTTACATATAATCATTGAACTCACATCCTTTGGTACATTTCCATGCAAGAAGGACAAGGGTACAAAAAGCAGGGAGGGAGTGATATAAATGAATAATATTTGTGTAGTGCTTTACAGTTTTCAAAGGATTCAATATACATCATCATATATGATTTGCATAAAATATCGTGAGGAGGTACCTGCATTCACATTTAAGTGAACTGCCACATATAATCATCCATTTACACTGAATATTCTGTGAGAATGACCAGAATGGAAGACAAAGGCAGGAAAATCAATGGACAAAATATAGAATAGTAATTATGACTTAAGGTAAGTGACATACACCAAAGCCACATAACTAACTGGAGGGGCCTGGGACCAGAACCAAAAATTATACTTCTGAGAGTTTGTCCTGTAAACTTTTCTTTCTAGAATTTGGGACTAAATTCTTGGAGTAGAGAAAAACTAGGTAGATTTGAATATATAAGGAGGGGAAAGGTAACAATCAGCACTAAGAACGCATCCCGTATTCAATTATCCTGCTTGTGCAACAGGACCTAATTCTCCACATGGCATTATTCCTGATCATATATTGTTTCTTTAAAAAAAGAAAAGCTTGAAGTGAAAAACCACAAGGATTTATGAAAGTCCTGCCTTTCTCACTGATATGTAATTACCTTTTTAGATTTTGGCAGAAGGAAAGAAAGAAAAGTAGAAAAATTTGAAAAAGAAGGAAGTAAGAAGAAAAAGGAGAATAAGCGTGGAGACTTCCTGGTTGTTAAAACCTGCTCAGTTTGGTTATAGTTCAAAAGATAGACCAGGTTCCTCTTCTATCTGAAATCTACTTTTTAAATTTTCTTTTCCCCCACTCTTTTCATCTATTGCTTGTTTTCCTTCTTTTACACCTTTGGCTTGTGTCTTCTACCTGCCAAGGAATGCACAGACACGTTTAACTCCCTTCGCAAGCTGTTCTCCCCACCCCACCTGGCACCCCACACCTGGCTGGGGTAGGGGATGGGAAGAAATCAGGACTATGGTTTTATTGAGTTCACACAAATACCTAATTTGTAAATCACAGGATTTGACTAAGCAAGGCGTTTGCGCTCTTACCATTTTGCTGCTTGAAATAAGAGAGGCTCAGAGAGCTAGAAGGGATCTGAGAGACTTCAGCAGCCTCCTCTTAGAACAACGAAAGGAAAAAAAAAAATCTCTCAGTTTCGGGTCATTCTTTCTCCCTCTCCCTACAACCTATACAAAGTCCTTATCCAAGAAAGTGATCAGGTCTTTACAAGAAGTAATTTCAAAGCTTCTGTGGGTTCTTTGTGTAGCTAGGTGAACAGCCATTAAGAGGTACATGGATCGGCAAAGAGTCTTATTCCTCACCTGGGCAGGCCCAAGGGGGCACAGTGTTCCAGGGAGAGGTATGAATGAATGAAATTAATGTTGCTTTACTTGGGAATGGAAAACACAAGTATGGCAGTAAGAACTAAAGCCTTATACATAGGTTACTTTGGAAAATATTTCTCTTCTACCTTTAGTATTAGGTGATTGCTTCTGAAGCTAAGGATTTCTAAGAACTGTCTGATAAAGGTTTGGTACACATAAGAAATAATAATGTAAAAACTGATCCAAAATGATTTAAAAGTTAAAACATTACGTAGATATTAAATTTTATTTTGCATGCATGAGAAGTATTTATTTAACAATAAAAGTGTATTTATTAAGAGCCTACTCTGTGACAAGCACAGTCCTAAGTGCACAGGATGTGGTTGTGGACAAAACAGTTCCTGTTTGTGGAGCTCAGTGGGGTATTTACTGATGGACTAAGTAAGCAGTGTGAGAGAAAGAGTGTTGTAAACGAATCTAAATCAATATGGTCATGTGCAATATTTAGGTTATTCCCTGTAGCTAATTATAACTGCTAAAGAAGTCTGAAGTTGTAAGGCAGAACTATTTCCTCACAACTTCATAATGAAATGTCTGATTATAATAAGCAAAATCTCAGACCCAATTTTGTGACACACAGAGTTATTTACTGGCCACACATTTTTTTGGCAACAGGCACAAAATATTTTATAGACTCACCTAGACATACTTAATGAAGTCCAGCTCTCACATGCTGTAAGAAAAATGAACTCTAGGCAGACCAGGCAACTTTTCCAAGGCAGGAACCAGGATTCTATGTGCTACAGTCAGAATCATGCAATCAGAAATTCTAAATTATTGGCTGGACATAAACGATTAGGGATCCAACCTCATGAGACTGATCCCTAAGAACTGCAGAATATAGGCATTGAAGGAATATTTGCACACAGGTTGGGGAAAATCTCCAAGCTCTTCAAGCCTATCCTTGAATCCTAAAGGCTTTAATTTTACGCACACACACACATGCACACACACACACACACACAGACACACCAGCCCACTTCTAACATCCATCATGCTAATTAATAGGTTGCTAGTTTAACCAATAAAAATCAAATTTGACATCCAGTATGCTAATCGGCAAATGTTGTTTGCCCAATGAGACAGAGATAACAGAAGGGCTTGCAGTGGCCACTTCTGGAATGACGTTCTGATTGATAAAATACTGACTGACTATGCCAGGACTGGGGATTTTTCATAGTATGTTAGCTGAGTATCCCCCAGATTTAAGCTTAATATGACTGGAATATTTATACTCTCCTACTGATGATACTTAACATTCTAAAGTAAATTATAGATGTCAAAATAGGTAGAGGAAGAGGCTACTTAGAAGACTAAGGTTTTGGCCTGAATAATGGAATAGAACTGCAATTTACTGAAAAGGCACAAATCTTGGGAGCTATAGGTTTAGGGAGAAAATCAGGAGCTCATTTTGGCATTTCAAGTTTGAAATGACTATTGAATATCAAGTGAGAATGTTGAGAAGGATGTCACATATTGGAATCTGGCGCTCATGAGAAAAATAGAACTAGACACAGGAATTTGGGAATTATCAAGTGTTTTATGGTACTGAGTCATAAAACTGAGGAAATCACTGAAGGAGTGATATAAACAGAATAAAGGAGAGGCTCTGTAGAATGAGCCCTGGGGGCACTTTGGTCAGTATAATGTGATGGTGATGATATTGATCATGAGGAGGATGATAAAAGCCAACACCTACAGACCGTTTTTACCTTGGATTGGACTTGTTTTAAGCAATTTAAATGTATTCGTTCATTTAACCCTAAAAACAATCCTATGTAGATACTGTTATAACCCCACTTTATAGATGAGGAGATTTGGAAAATGTAAGTAACCTGCACAAAGTCACTATTAATAAGATAGGGGAAACCAATAAAGGAGACAAAAAGAGCATCCAGTGAAGAAGGAGGGCCAAGACAGACTACAACTGTGGGGTCAAGGGAAGAGGGTGAAAGAGGGAAAAATCTAGTGTCAAGTGTCTTAAGTCAAGTTAATGCAATTTAGAGGCATAGCCATTGGTGACATTCCTTAGATCAGCGTAGGGTGATAGAAGCCTAACTGGAGTCGATTCAAGAAAGAACTGGAGGAACAAAAATAGAGATACACAGCATAAAAATCTGTTTTTAAGGAGTTTTTCTGTAAAGGAAGGTAAAAAATAAGGCACCGCATAATGATGTGGCATATTTGCATACTCATGTGAGTGACAAAATAGAGTGAGAAATTTTGATGGCAAAGGAGAGAAGGTAAAAGATGGAAGAGTAGTGCTATTTTAGATGCAGTCATCTTCAGACCCGGAGAATAAGCAGAGAAATTCATTTTAGATAAGGGTTGGGAAAGTTGATGCATTTAATGATTGGAGAGGTAAAATATATAGGGACATATGCAGATTGCTTGGTACATTTGGTGGTGGGAGTGTGGAAGTTCTCATTTGATTGCTTTTATTTTCTCAGTGAGATAAAAAGGAATATCATCAGACAATGAGATAGAAATTGTGATGGTTTGAGAAGTGTGAAGGAAGTGTAAAATATTAATTTAGAAGGCTGAAAAGTGAACTGACTAAACAAATGTAGAAGTAGAGCCAAGTAGTCATAACAGCCCGCTTGTGGCTAGTGGTCAAGAATTAAAGGGAAGGTGTTGTTTGAAGTTGCACGCCGTGTTAAAAGTGAAGCTTTGCCAAAAAACCTAGATGCAATAGATGCAGTAAGCCAAAGTGATGGGCCAAAATGCAAACTATCAAAACAGGTGGCTGTAATGTATGCATGCTTTTAGTGGGACAGAGGCAGTCCACAGTGGAAAAACATCACCTTGGAGACGTTTTATGTTCTGCTCAAGAAGAGAACCTGGAAACTCAATGAGGGTTCAACAGAGGGATTCTAGGTGTGGAGTGGATCACTAGTGAACCATGAATGATGGGAGAAAGGCCACTTCAAGGAAAATCCTGTCAATGTCACTGGAGTTACAGCAGAAAGGGCTCACTCAGGGAAGTGCTACTTATGAAAGAAATCTAAGAGAGACTCCATCTTTGTTCATCTGCCCACAAGGAGCCATAGACTAGAAGACAACTGCACTGCCTAAGTAGGGTTGGCATCTTTTGCTACAGTCTTCTCTCCCCGGAGTGGTTAAAACAGCAAATATCTAACTGGGACTGGAGAAGAAATGCTAAGCAAGGGAAGAAAAAGAAGGGCCAACTTACTCCCTTAGCTATGTAAGCAGCCAGCACACAAGATGCTGATTGTGATGAGGAGATTTGTCATGAAATCAATATTGGAGTTCAATGACTTACTTATGAACTGAGGTAGTGTCTTTAAACCGAAGTAACCAAAGGGCTCTCTATTAGTAAACAGTAAGCATAAAAAAAGTCACAGTACTAGCCCTCCCACTCCCTGGTTTTTTTTTGAAACTCAGAGTCAGGAAGGGGTTTTTCCTACTCAATACATTTTAAAGTCGTAGTAAAAGATTAAAACACATGTAACAGAAAACCAAAGATTGCATGTTGTCATTTATAAGTGGGAGCTAAACCTTGGGTACACATGGACATAATATGGAAATTATAGAGACTGGGGACTCCAAAAGGTGGGAGGAAGGAGTGAGGGGGCCAGGGAAAACTTCTTACTGGGTACTATGTTCACTGTGTGACAGGATTAACAGAAGCCCAAACCTCAGCATCATGCAATATACGCTTGTAACAAATCTGCAGGTGTACCCCCTGAATCTAAAATAAAAATGGAAATCCATTAACTCTGAAAAGTATTTCATTACATTACTACTGCAGTATTTTTATATAGTTCTAAAATATTACAAATAATGGCTTATTGATCTCATTAAGTGACAAAAGTTAAGTAATGACAAAAAGTAAAATTTTGAGGATTAAAATGTTTGCACCATTGACAACCCTGACATTAAAAAAATAAATAGGCCAGGCGCGGTGGCTCAAGCCTGTAATCCCAGCACTTTGGGAGGCCGAGACGGGCGGATCACGAGGTCAGGAGATCAGACCATCCTGGCTAACCCGGTGAAACCCCGTCTCTACTAAAAAAAATACAAAAAACTAGCCAGGCGAGGTGGCGGGCGCCTGTAGTCCCAGCTACTCGGGAGGCTGAGGCAGGAGAATGGCGTAAACCCGGGAGGCGGAGCTTGCAGTTAGCTGAGATCCGGCCACTGCACTCAAGCCTGGGCGACAAAGTGAGACTCCGTCTCAAAAAAATAAAAAATAAAAAATAAAAATAAATAATAAATATTTGGGCCCAAAGTGGTAGGCACACCATTTATCATGAGTTTGACCACTGGAACAAGCCACTACTGCAGAGCTAGAAATGTACTAAGACTAGACCACTAGTGTTGTCTTAGGAATGATCTGTCCTGGCATGTTGGAAAAAAAGGTAAAAGTTGATCATCTTCACAATTCACTATTTCTTTCAATAGTGAATTGCGATAATGAGCCATATATTGGCCAGTAAGTAGTCTCTGGTGATGATGTTGTGTGGATTGGCCCTCAAGTGTATCTTCTTTTTTATTCTATAGCTGTTTTTTCTGTTAGTATTGATCACAATGTATCACTTTCAGTTTATATCATGTCTTACAAAGTAATCAAAAACATTATATTGTCTACATATCATGGCTCCTTTGTGATTAACAAAATTGTCGTCTAATATTTTTCCCTCATATTGGTACTAGATACATGTTAAGAGCTGTTTCATACTCTTAACACCTGTCATTTCATCCTCACATAAAACTCAATACCTGCCTCCAGATATAAACAATAGGATTTGCTCTTTCACTTTGTGCCATTAATGTCCAAATAGTGTCATTCAACTCCACAATTGCTAGTGGTTTATTCTGAGTCAGCTCAAAGGAATCCCTTTGTCATTAATGTTGCACAAGTTTTATGGTAAGAGCCTGAGCACCATACGGGGTGTTCACCAATCCAAAGAGTGTAATTTTGAATAATATCTCTAGAGTTTTCTCTTTTCCTTGTTTTTGATAATAAAAAATGTATTTATTTTATACTTAAGGCATTTCATTCAGGGGGAAACAATTAATGTTCTGGAAAGTTTACTGCGCTTCGTTCCATAATGGCACAAAACTTCAGTGACCTTACATTACTTATAAAAACATATAAGGCACTAAGGGCTAAAGGTGAATGCATCTGCAGTCCAGGAAGATCCAGTGTTTAGAAATTCATCTTTATACTTTTATATTCTCTTTAATTTTGAAACCACTTGGTATAATTCCCACACTCACAGATGGACTGGTAGAAGTATATACCAAAGTCCTGTTCACAGCTCATCTAACTATGGCTTCTGGTATTTATAGTTATTACTTTATCACTTCTTTATGTTTCCAAAAGCCACTTTTGAGACATTGCCCTATTTTTGAGAATTGTAGCTACAGCATGCAACAAGAGAGATGCAAGTTTAACATAAATGGCAATAACATGAAAATACATTGGCTGAAATGAACTGTACCCTGTTAAGTGAATGTCATTGAAGGTGAACTTACCAATGCAATTCCTGAATGCATGTTCAGACTTTTTAAAAATGTGTTTCTTTTAAGACTCCTACCAAATGTCTTTAAAAACTATGATTTTACATTTCAAGTTTGTGAAATGTACTTAGAGGATATTGTTTACATTTTTTCTGCATCTGTGAAATTGCAGGATACTTTCTGGAGGCCATGATTAATTAATGGACATGCTTGGTGAAGCAATAGTTTACATTAAATATCTTTAAGCATTATTGTTTGTCCTCGTGAGGTGTGTGTGCATATGTGTTTATCTGTGTATATCTGTGTGCATGCATGCATGCATGCATGGTATATGATGGTGGTGGGTTGGTGTGTGTATGAGAGAGAGAGAGACCTAACATATATCTGTTGGATCATACAAAGAATAAAAAGATATGTTTGTAACTCTCACTGGGGAGAAAACTTCAGAGGTGGCTAGATTTGAGTGCCATCTCTCAACCTGGAATATTTTTGGAACTTACACAATTCAATATGGACTATCCTGCCTGAGGCACTGAAACATTATTTTAGGTACCATAAGTTAGATTTAGAAAGCCATCAGAAAATCCTTTAGTCTATGTCTTAAATACATAGATGTATACAAATATATATGTAGAAGAAAATTACTTTTCTTCACTTCGGCTATCATCTTTGCCCAGCTGCCATCTGTTTCTCTCCTGGATTATTGCAATAGCCTCCTAATTAGGCTCTCTGCTTTGTCTACCTATGGTGTGTTCTCAACACAAAATCCAGAGTTGTGTCATTAAAATATAGATCAGATCATGATACTCCTCTGTTTAATGCCAGAGTCCTTACAATGACACATGTAAACCCACAGAAGCTGTTCCTCTGCACCTCCCCATCTCATCACCCACTATTCTTCCCTTTATGTAGCCAGAATAGCCTCCAAGAATATGCCAGGAATGCTCCTGCCTCAATGCTAGTGCATTTTTACTCATGTAACCTGGAATACTAATTTCTCCTTCTGTTTATGTGCTTTCCTTTCTCATCTCCTTTGGTTCTTGACTCCAATGTCAACATCTCAATATGGTCTTCCTTAAACCCCCTGTTAAAAATTGTACGCTCCCCTGAAATCCTGCATTCATCAGACTTATTCCTTGCTTTGTTTTTCTCCATAAAACTTATTTTCATCTGATACATTGCATATTTGGTTCATCCATTTATTGTCTACCTCCTCTCCTACAACATAAACTCTATGAAGCACAAATTTTCACCTATTTCCTTCATTGCTACATCACCAAAGCATGGGTCATTATTTGACACATAGTAAGCACTTGATAAATATTTGTTTCATGAATAATGAAATGTATTGATGGAGGCAGGAGGATGAATCTTGAAATAAGCCCAATTTCTGTGAGCAGGAGATAGTGCTCTTTCAAGAGTCTAGAAATGTATGTGGTAAAAATTAGAAGAAGAAGACAAGAGGAAGGTGTTTTTCAGAGAAAATTACAGACTAGAAGGCAAGTTTTATGACTGAACTGTACACATGAAATGTTTAACCCTGGATACTTTCTTAGACTATAAATGTTATATATGACCTGCCAGTTTTACTGTCTTGTTTCATATGATGTAATTCCCTTTAGTTTTACGCAAACACAGTAAAGTCAATAAACCCAAACTCAGCATGGTAGCCATCTGAAGGAAAACACTCTGCCCACCTCCACAGAGCCCCATGAAGCAGAGGCAGACTTGCACCAGAGGAAGAGTGTGTGCTATGATCTACAGGCCATGAGCTGTAGCTAAGTGAATAGTGGCCAGCCAGCACTGGAGCAGTGGTCAAGATCACAGCCTGGGAGCAGATACAGGGCAGTCCTCTCTAAGTCCTAAATATACTAGCTAGAGGTGATCCTTATGGGAAAAGGAAAAACTGATTCTCAACCTATGGGTAGGTGAAGAAACCCTCAAAAAACAGAATGACTTGTTAAGTTTCCTTAGTCTTTTAATTCTTGATCCACTGCTCTTTCTTTAATTCCAAGACACTCTTCTGTATTCAGCTTATTTTTAATGTGAACACTTATGGACCCCAGCTCCTTAATCTATATGGGCACAAAAATTATTACCCTTTAACTTTTGTTTATTTTTGTGTGTTTTCTAAGTACTCTGGAATCCCTAAATTTGACATAAATCTTAGAGCTTATTCAATCTAAATTTTAGCAGTTGTTGACAATGTCTCTGTTTTTGTCTACTTGGAATTTACCAATAACCCCAGTAAAAGTCAATTAAGGGAGGAGAAGAAGCTATATATAAAAGAATTCTGTGATCTATACAGACTGTTCTCTCTCTTTTTTTCTATCCATAATTCCACTGTCAACAATAAAATATTCCCCAAATGAAAAGCAGGCTGATACGGATATTTTTTTCCCTACTTCCTAATGTCTATATTTTCTAAGCCCATTTTATGATTTAAGAAATGAGAAAAAGTTTACATTAGTTTGAAGTAATGTATGATTTTGTCAGTTAGAAATAAAAACAACTTCTCCCAAGGACTCTTAACCCAACCTTTGTTTAGTCACAACCAGTAGAGCTGAAAGGCTGGACAGTGCTAGCTTTGGAAATATTATCCAGCTCTGTGAAGTCACACAATATTGCAAATGTTCCATTGGCGTGTTGTTTCTTTCCCCTACAATAATTGCCTTTCTTTTAGATTTCAGTGTTTCCCTTTTGTGTTTACGATAACAGAGGGATGCTTTATTGCATTTCACCAGGCCGGTTGCCATGGTGATCAGCAGTTGCTGTATGCTGTAAAAATAACCCTCCTTCCTTGATAGATTTCACTTGAGTGAAAATAACCCTTAAAAATAGGTTGAAATTTACATACTAACTCTTCCAGCAGGTTCAAGAGGGGGAAAAAGAATGAATTACATTGTGATTTGACAAGCTATTAGGCTAGGGGCTACTGGAGGAGGTTTGAGCAGAGAAGTCTCTTGTACACCAGTGTGAGGCCAACCAAACTTCACTATAAAACCAACAAATTTCTTTCTTTATTATTGGATCTTTCCTCATTAGTGTTCTATGATGACTAAAAAGGACATCAGAAAATTTTTAAATTCCTGTGTACATGAGGAATAGCAAAAGCTGGTGGCTCATAGATCACATAACAGGTTGGTCTAGACGAGAACACCACTTCTCAAACTGTTCCAGAGAACACTGCTAGATAAAATGTAAATGGGATGCTATTTCAGAAGGTGTTAATAAGATGCTCTGTGGTCAAGTATATTTGAGAAACATAACATATTATACTCATAACACATATTATCATGTTGATGTTTCTGAGACACTCTAAAGTAAAACCCACTTCTCTGTGTTTAAGCATGAATATCCTGCCAAATGACAATTACTGGAATCCCATTTTGGGAAACTTTTCAGATCATTCAAGTTCTTTGTATGGTTTTAAATGATTTCATAAAGATGGCTTAGCAGACTAGAGGATCTCCTACTAACATTTTTACAATATTTTTTCCCCAAGGAAATGAAGAGAAAAAAACAGGGCAAGTGGTAGTGGTAAAGTTGGAACAGATAAAACTGGTAATGACATGCAAGGAAATTATTCCTCCTGGGGTGGTTTTATAAGAATCAATAGATTATAGAGTAAAACTTTTTTGAAAACAAGATCAGAGTTGTCTTATATAATTACTATAGTAATCTGAGGTGAACTAATACATTAAGTACAAACAACTTATGTTCATATAGAATTCTTGATTTTTTAATATTCAAAAAACTATTGTAGGTTTACATATTTATTCAATATATGAACATTAGATATTAGATATTTTGATATACAGTCATACAATGAGTGATAATCACAATCTATTCTCTTTCAGTTATTTTTAAATGGACAATAAATT
Source organism: Chlorocebus sabaeus (assembly GCF_047675955.1). NCBI lineage: Eukaryota > Metazoa > Chordata > Mammalia > Primates > Cercopithecidae > Chlorocebus > Chlorocebus sabaeus. The sequence goes on from NC_132928.1 coordinate 65,525,039, forward strand.
ATTGTTGACTGCAGTTACTATGTTGCGCTATGTTGTGCTATCAAATATTAGATCTTCTTCATTCTATCTAACTATATTTTGTATCCATTAACCATCCCCACTTCCCTCTACCCCACACTACCCTCCCCAGGCTCTAGTAATCATCCTTCTACTCTCTATTTTTATGGGCTTAATTGCTTTAATTTTTAGCTTCCACAAATAAGTAAGAACATGCAAAGTTTGTCTTTCCGTGCCTGGCTTATTTCACATAACATAACGGCCTCTATTTCCATCCATGGGTTGTTAATGACAGAATGTCATTCTCTTTTATGGCTGAATGGTACTCCATTGCATATATGCACCACATTTTCTTTTTCTATTTGTCTGTTGATGAACACTTAGGTTGCTTCTAATTCTGGCCATTGTGAAAATAGTGCTGCAATAAAAATGGAAGTGAGGATATCTCTTTAATATACCAATTTTCTTTCTTTTGGGTATATACATAGAAGTGGGATTGCTGGATCAAATGGTAGCTCTATTGTTTTGTGAGAAACCTCCAAACTGTTCTCCATAGTGGTTGTACTAATTTACATTCCCACCAATAGTGCACAAAGGTTCTCATTTTTCCACATCTTCACAAACATTTGTTATTGTCTGTCTTTTGGATATAAGCCATTTTAACTGAAGATATTTCACTGTGGTTTTGACTTGCATTTTTCTGATGATCAATGATGTGAAGCATCTTTTCATATATCTGTTTGCCATTTGTATGTCTTCTTTTGAGAAATGTCTATTTGGATTATTTGCCTATTTTTAAATCAGATTATTAGGATTTTTTTTCCTATTGAATTGTTTAGGCTATTTGTATATATTCTGGTTATGAATCCCTTGTCATATGTATAGTTTGCAAATATTTTCTCCCATTCTGTGGGTTGTGTCTTCACTTTTTATTTGTTTCCTTTGCTTTGCCAAAGCTTTTTAACTTGATGTAATTCAATCTGTCTGTTTTAGGTTGGGTTGATTATTCTTGTGCATTATGACTCAAAAATATGTTTCCCAGTCCAATCCACAAACGTTTTCTTTTAATAGTTTCATAGTCGGAGGTCTTAGATCTAAGTTTTTAATCCATTTAATTTGATTTTTCTATATGGTGAGAGATATAGGTCTAGTTTCAGTTCTTCTGCATATGGACATCCAGTTTTCTCAGCACCATTTATTGAAGAAGCTGTCCCATCCTCAATGTGTGTTCTTGGCCCCTTTGTTGAAAATGAGTTCATTGTAGGTGTGTGGATTTGTTTCTGGGTTCTTTATGCTGTTCTATTGATATATGTGTCTGTTTTCATGCCAGCACCATGCTGTTTTGGTTATATTAGCTTTGTAGTATAATTTGAAGTCAGATAATGTGATTCTTCCAGTTGTGTTCTTTTTGCTCAGGATGGCTTTGGGTATTCTGAGTCTTTTGTGGTTCCATATAAATTTTAAGATTGTTTTATCTATTTCTGTGAAGAATGTCATTGATATTTTGATAGGGATTCCATTGAATCTATAGATTGCTTTGAGTAGTATAGACATTTAAACAATATCGATTCTTACAGTCAGTGAACATAAAATATTCCATATTTTCAGATGTCCTCTTTAATTTCTTTTGTCAATGTTGCATAGTTTTCATTGTATAGATCTTTCACTACTTTGGTTAACTCTTATGCATTTTATTATATTTGTAGGTATTGTAAATGAGATTACACTCTTGATTTCTTTTTCAGCTTGTTTGCTGCTGGAATATAAAAATGCTGCCAAGACCAGCTTGGTCGGGGAGACCCTAACCCAGTGGCGCTAGAGGAATTAAAGACACACATACAGAAATATAGAGGTGTGGAGTGGGAAATCAGGGGTCTCACAGCCTTCAGAGCTGAGAGCCTCGAACAGAGATTTACCCACATATTTATTGACAGCAAGCTAGTGATAAGCATTGTTTCTATAGATTATAGATGAACTAAAAGTATTCCTTACAGGAAACAAAGGGATGGGCCAAAATAAAGGAATGGGCTCTGGCTAGTTACCTGCAGCAGGAGCATAACCTTAAGGCACAGATCGCTCATGCTATTGTTTGTGGTCTAAGAATGCCTTCAAGTGGTTTTCCCCCTGGGCGGGCCAGGTGTTCCTTGCCCTCATTATGGTAAACCCACAGTCTTCCAGCGGGGGCATCATGGCCATCACGAACATATCACAGTGCTGCAGAGATTTTGTTTATGGCCAGTTTGGGGGCCAGTTTATGGCCAGATTTGGGGCCTATTCCCAACAAATGCTGTTGATGTTTGTATGTTGATTTCATGTCTTGCAACTTTACTGAATTCATTTATCAGTTCTAGTAGTTTTGGGGTGAAGTCTTTAGGGTTTTCCAAATACAAGATCATATCATCTGCAAACAAGGATAATTTGTCTTCTTTCTTTAAGATTTGGGTGCTCTTTTTCTCTTGTCTGAATGCTATAGCTAGGACTTCCAGTCCTATGTTTAATAATAGTGGAGAAAGTGAACATCCTTGTGATGTTCTGAATATTAGAGGAAAGGCTTTCAGTATTTCTCCATTCAGGATGATACTAGCTGTGGATCTGTCATATATGGCTTTTTATTATATTGAGGTATGTTTCTTCTATACCTAATTTTTTGAGAATTTTTATTATAAAAGGATGTTTAATGTTATTGAATGCTTTTTCAGCATCAACTGAAATGGTCATACGGTTTTTGTTGTTTGTTCTCTTGATATGATTTATCACTTTGATTGATCTGGATTTGTTGAACCAGTCTTGCATCACAAGGATAAATCTCATTTGGTCAGGACAAATGATCTTTTTAATGTAGTGTTGAATTTGGTTTGATGGTATTTTGTTGAAGATTTTTGCATCAATATTCATCAAGGATATTGCCCTGTAGTTTTCTTCTTTTGATGTCTCTTTGGTTTTGGTCAGGGTAATACTGGCTTCATAGATTCTGTTTGGAAGCATCTCCTCTTCCTCTATTTTTCAGAATAGTTTGAGCAGGATTGGTAGTAGTTCTTGTTGAAATGTTTGGTAAAACTCAGCACTGAAGCCATTGAGTCTCAGGCTTTTCTTTGCTAGGAGATTTTGATTATGGCTTTCATCTTGTTACTTGTTATTAGATTGTTTAGGTTTTGGATTTCTTCATAGTTCAATATTGGGAGGTTATAGGAACATACCAAGGTCTAGGAATGTCTAGGAATACATTTATTCCTTCTAGATTTTCCAATGTATTGAGCATATAGTTGCTCATAGTATACTCTAATGATCCTTTGGATTTCTTCAGTATTGATTATAATATCTTCTTTTTCACTTCTGATTTTATTTATTTGTGTTTTCTGTCCCTTTTACTTAGCCTGACTAAAGTTTTATCAATTTTATTTTTTCTTCAAAATATCTATTTTTAGGTTTATCATTTACATATTTTTTTATTTCAATTTCATTTATTTCTACTTTGATCTTTATTATTTCTTTTCTTCTACTAATTTTGGATTTGGTTTGCTCTTGCTTTGCTAGTCCTTAAGATGCATAATTAAAATGTTGATTTGATATTTTTCTACTTGTTTGATGTAGGCATTTATAGCTATAAACTCTCCTCTAAGTATTACTGCTTTTACTGTATCCGACAGCTTTTGGTATAGTTTCTTTCTATTATCATTTGTTTCAAGAATTTTTTAAATTTGCTTACTAATTTCTTAATTGACCCACTGTTCATTCAGGAGCATGTTGTTTAATTTTCTTTTCTTTTTTTTTTTTTTTTTTTTTTTTTTGAGACAGAGTCTCGCTCAGTGGCCCAGGCTGGAGTGCAGTGGCCGGATCTCAGCTCACTGCAAGCTCCGCCTCCAGGGTTCATGCCATTCTCCTGCCTCAGCCTCCCGAGTAGCTGGGATTACAGGCGCCTGCCACCTCGCCCGGCTAGTTTTTTGTATTTTTCAGTAGAGATGGGGTTTCACCGTGTTAGCCAGGATGGTCTCGATCTCCTGACCTCGTGATCCACCCGTCTTGGCCTCCCAAAGTGCTGGGATTACAGGCTTGAGCCACCACGCCCGGCCGCTTAATTTTCATATGTTTGTATAATTTCCAAAATTCTTCCTGTTATTGATTTCTAGTTTCATTCCATTGTGGTCAGTGAAGCTTCTTGATATTATTTCAATTTTTCTGAAATGTTTGAGACTTGTTTTGTGGCCTAACATATAGTTTATCCTTGAGAATGACCTACGTGCTGGGGAGAGGAGTATGCATTCTGCAGCCATTGGATGAAATGTTCTGCAAATATCTATTAGGCCCATTTATTCTATAGTGCAGACTAAATTTGATGTTTCTTTGTTGACTTTCTGTCCAGATGATTTGTCCAATGCTGAAAGTGGGGTATTGATGTCTCTAGTTATTATTATATTGGGGGTCTACCTATCTCTTTGCTCTAATAATATTTGCATTATACACCTGGGTGTTCCAGTGTTGGGTGCATATATATTTACAATTGTTATATCCACTTGTTGAATTAACCCTTTATAATTATATAACAATCTTCTTTGATTCTTTGTATAGTTTTGGCTTGAATGCTATTTTGTCAAATGTAAGTAGAGCTACTCCTGCTCTTTTCTTGACTTCCACTGATATAGAATATCTTTTTTCATCCCTTAATCTATGTGTATCTTTATAGGTAAAGTGTGTTTCCTGTAGATGACAAATGGTTGAGTCTTTTTTCTTTAATTCATTCAACCTTTGTATGTATTTAATTGGATAATTTAGTCCACTTACATTTAACGTTATTCTTGGTAAGTAAAACTTACTCCTGCCAGTTTGTTATTTGTTTTCTAGTTGTTTTGTGGTCTTCTCTTCCTTCTTACCTTCTTTCCTGTCTTCCTTATAGTGAAGGTGATTTTCTTTGAATGTTTTAATTTCTTGCTTTTTTATTTTTTATGTATCTATTGTATGTTTTTGATTTGAGGTTACCATGAGATTTGCAAAGACTATCTTATAACTCATTACTTTAAACTGATGACAACGTAACACTGATTGCATTAAAACAAAGAGAAAACTAATAACACTATCAAAGAAGGAACTAATAAAACCTCTACTTTATCCTACGCTTTTTAACTTTTTGTTGTTTCTATTTATATCTTACTTTACTGTCTATGCATTAAAAAGTTGTCTTAGTTATTATTTTGATCAGTTCATCTTCTAGTCTTTCTACTCAAGATATGAATAGTTTATGCACCACAATTACAGTGATAATATTCTGTGTTTTTTTTTATGTTTACTATTACCAGCTAGCTTTACACCTTCAGATGATTTCTTTTTGCTCAGTAATGTCCCTTTATTTCAGACTGAAGAACTCCATTTAGCATTTCTTGTGAGACAGGTGGGATAAAATCTCTCAGACTTTGCTGAAGTTGCTTATCAGCTTAAGGAGATTTTGGGCTGAGATGATGGGGTTTTCTAAATATACAATCATGTCATCTACAAACAGGGACAGTTTGACTTCTTTTCCTAACTGAATACCCTTGATTTCTTTCTCTTGCCTGATTGCCCTAGCCAGAACTTCCAACACTATGTTGAATAGGAGTGGTGAGAGAGGGCATCCCTGTCTTGAGCCAGTTTTCAAAGGGAATGCTTCCAGTTTTTGCCTATTCAGTATGATATTGGCTGTGGGTTTGTCATAAATAGCTCTTATTATTTTGAGATACGTTTCATCAGTACCGAATTTATTCAGAGTTTTTAGCATAAAGGGCTGTTGAATTTTGTCAAAGGCCTTTTCTGCATCTATTGAGAAAATCATGTGGTTTTTGTCTTTGGTTCTGTTTATATGCTGGATTACGTTTATTGATTTGAGTATGTTGAACCAGCCCTGCATCCCAGGGATTAAGCCCACTTGATCATGGTGGATAAGCTTTTTGATGTGCTGCTGGATTTGGTTTGCCAGTATTTTATTGAGGATTTTTGCATAGATGTTCATCAGGGATATTCGTCTAAAATTCTCTTTTTTTGTTGTGTCTCTGCCAGGCTTTGGTATCAGGATGATATTGGCCTCATAAAATGAGTTAGGGAGGATTCCCTCTTTTTCTGTTGATCGGAATAGTTTCAGAAGGAATGGTACCAGCTCCTCCTTGTACCTCGGGTAGAACTCGGCTGTGAATCCATCTGGTACTGGACTCTTTTTGGTTGGCAGGCTATTAATTATTGCCTCAATGTCAGAGCCTGCTATTGGTCTATTCAGGGATTCAACTTCTCCCTGGTTTAGTCTTGGGAGAGTGTAAGCGTCCAGGAAATTATCCATTTCTTCTAGGTTTTCTAGTTTATTTGCATAGGGGTGTTTATAGTATTCTCTGATGGTAGTTTGCATTTTCCTGGGGTGGTGGTGATATCCCCTTTATCATTTTTTTATTGCGTCTGTTTGATTCCTCTCTCTTTTCTTCTCTATTAGTCTTGCTAGCGGTCTATCAATTTTGTTGATCTTTTCAAAAAACAGCTCCTGGATTCACTGATTTTTTGGAGGGTTTTTTTTGTGTCTCTATCTCCTTCAGTTCTGCTCTGATCTACTTATTTCTTGCCTTCTGCTAGCTTTTGAATGTGTTTGCTCTTGCTTCACTAGTTCTTCTAATTGTGATGTTAAAGTGTCGATTTTAGATCTTTCCTACTTTCTCTTGTGGGCATTCAGTGCTATAAATTTCCCTCTACACACTGCTTTAAATGTGTCCCACAGATTCTGGTATGTTGTATCTTTGTTCTCATTGGTTTCAAAGAACATCTTTATTTTGGCCTTCATTTTGTTATGTACCCAGTAGTCCTTCAGGAGCAAATTGTTCAGTTTCCATGTAGTTGAGTGGTTTTGATTGAGTTTCTTAGTCCTGAGTTCTAGTTTGATTGCACTGTGGTCTGAGAGACAGTTTGTTATAATTTCTGTTCTTTTAAATTTGTTGAGGAGTGCTTTACTTCCAACTATGTGGTCAATTTTGGAATAAGTGGGATGTGGTGCTGAGAAGAATGTATATTCTGTTGATTTGGGGTGGAGAGTTCTGTAGACGTGTATTAAGTTCACTTGGTGCAGAGTTGAGTTCAATTCCTGGATATCCTTGTTAACTTTCTGTCTCATTGATCTGTCTAATGTTGACAGTGGGGTGTTGAAGTCTCCCATTATTATTGTATGGGATTCTAAGTCTCTTTGTAAGTCTCTAAGGACTTGTTTTATGAATCTGGGTGCTCCTGTATAGGGTGCATATATATTTAGGATAGTTAACTCTTCCTGATGAATTGATCCCTTTACCATTATGTAATGGCCTTCTTTGTCTCTTTTGATCTTTGATGGTTTAAAGTCTGTTTTATCAGAGACTAGGATTGCAACTCCTGCTTTTTTTTGTTTTCCATTTGCTTGATAGATCTTCCTCCATCCTTTTATTTTGAGCCTACGTGTGTCTCTGCATGTGAGATGGGTCTTCTGAATATAGCAGACTGATGGGTCTTGACTCTTTATCCAATTTGCCAGTCTGTGTCTTTTAATTGGACCATTTAGTCCATTTACATTTAAGGTTAATAGTGTTATGTGTGAACTTGATCCTATCATTATGATATTAACTGGTTATTTTGCTCGTTAGTTGATGCAGTTTCTTCCTAGCATTAATGGACTTTACATTTTGACATGTTTTTGCAATGGCTGGTACCTGTCTGAGATCTAACTGCAAGGTGGCAGTGAGGCTGGGGGAGGGTCGCCCGCCGTTGCTGAGACTTAAGTAGGTAAACAAAGCTGCTGCTAGGAAGCTCAAATTGGGTGGAGCCCACCGCAGCTCAAGGAGGCCTGCCTGCCTCTGTAGACTCCACCCCTGGGGACAGGGCATAGCTAAACAAAAAGCAGCATAAACCTCTGCAGATGTGAAAGTCCCTATCTGACAGCTTTGAAGAGAGCAGTGGTTCTCCCAGCAGGGAGCTTGTGATCTGAGAACGACAGACTGCCTGCTCAAGTGGGTCCCTGACCCCTGAGTAGCCTAAGTGGGAGACATCCCTTACTAGGTGCAGACCAACACCTCACACCTCACATGGTGGGGTACACCTCTGAGACAAAGCTTCCAGAGCAAGAATCAGACAGCAACACTCGCTGTTCAGCAATATTCTATCTTCTGCAGCCTCTGCTGCTGATACCCAGGCAAACAGGGTCTAGAGTTGACCTCAAGCAAACTCCAACAGACCTGCAGCTGAGGGTCCTGACTGTTAGAAGGAAAACTAACAAAGAGAAAGGACACCCACACCAAAACCCCATCAGTACGTCACCATCATCAAAGACCAAAGGCAGATAAAACCACAAAGATGGGGAAAAAGCAGAGCAGAAAAGCTGGAAATTCAAAAAATCAGAGCACATCTCCCCCTTCAAAGGAAAGCAGCTCATCGCCAGCAACGGAACAAAGCTGGACGGAGAATGACTTTGACGAGTTGAGAGAAGAAGGCTTCAGTCCATCAAACTTCTCAGAGCTAGGAGGAACTAAGTAACCAGCACAAAGGAACTAAAAACCTTGAAAAAAGAATGGATGAATGGATAAGTAGAATAATCAATGCCGAGAAGGTCATAAAAGAACTGATAGAGATGAAAACCATGGCATGAGAGCTATGTGACAAATGCACAAGTTTCAGTAATTGACTCAATCAACTGGAAGAAAGAGTATCAGTGATTGAAGATCAAATGAATGAAGAATCGAGAAGTGTAGAGAAAAAAGAGTAAAAAGAAATGAACAAAACCTCCAAGAAATATGGGATTATGTGAAAAGACCAAATCTGCATCTGACTGGTGTGCCTGAAAGTGACGGGGAAAATGGAACCAAGTTGGAAAACATTCTGCAGGATATCATCCAGGAGAACATCCCCAACCTAGTAAGGCAGGCCAACATTCAAATTCAGGATATACAGAGAATACTGCAAAGATACTCCTCAAGAAGAGCAACTCCAAGACACATAATTGTCAGATTCACCAAAGTTGAAATGAAGGAAAAAATGTTAAGGGCAGCCAGAGAGAAAGGTTGGGTTACCCACAAAGGTAAGCCCATCTGACATTGTATTTTCAAGTAACTTGTCTTCCAGCTCACTGATTCTTTCTTCTGCTTAATTAATTCTGCTGTTAAGAGACTCTGATGCATTTTTCAGTATGTCAATTGTATTTTTCAACTCCAGAATTTCTGCCTTTTTAAAAATTATTTCAATCTCTTTGTTAAATTTATCTCATAGAATTCTAAATTCCTTCTCTGTTTTACCTTGTATTTCACTGAGTTTCCTCATAATCAAAACAGCTATTTTGAGTTTTCTCTCTGAAAAGCCACGTATCTCTGTTTTTCCAGGATTTGTCACTAGTGCCTTATTTAATTTTTTGGTGAGGTCATGTTTTTTTGGATGGTCTTGTGGCTGTGGATATTTGTCAGTTCCTGGGCATTGATGAATTTAGCATTTATTGTAATCTTCACGGTCTGGACTTCTTTGTACCTGTGTTTCTTGGGATGGCTGTCCAGGTTTTCAAAGGGACTTGGATGTTGTGACCTATGTTTTTGGTTACTGTAGCCATGCCAGCATTAAAATGCACCCCAGGCCCAGTAATGTTATGGCTCTTGCAGACTTGTAGAGGTACTGCCTTGGTATTGGATAATATCTGAAAGAATTCTCTGGAACAAGAGCAGAGACTTCTCTTCTTTTCTCTTACTTTTTCCCAAGCCAGTGAAATCTCTCTCTGTGTCTCTGAGCTGACTGGAGTGGGAGGAGGGGTGTCAGAAGCACTCTTGTGGCCACCTCCACTGGGACTCTGTTGAGTCAGACTTGAAGCCAGCACAGCACTGGGTCTACCCCAAGACCTGTGGTAACCACTGTTTGGCTACTACCTACGTTCACTCAAGATCCTAGAGTTCTACAATCAGCAGTGGCAACCACAGCCTGGCTTGTGTTTTTCCCTTCAGTGTGGTAAGATCCTTCCAGCACCACTGGGTCCAGAGATGCCATCTGGCAGCAAGGGCCTGGAGTCAGGAACCTTAAGAATCTGCTTGGTGCTTTATTCTACTGTGGCTGAACTAGCACACCAGCCACTAGAGAAAGTTCTTCCTACTCTTCTACTTTCTTTCTACAAACAGAGCAGCCTTTCCCTTTGGCCACCACCACCCCAGACCCATGGTAAGTACTGCCTGGCTATCACTGATATTCACTCACAGCCCAGTGGCCCTTCAGTCAGCTTATGATAAATACTGAAAGACCTGGGCCTCTCCCTTCAGGACTGTGGGCTCCCCTCTTGTTCAGGGAAGGTTCAGAAATGTCACTAAGGAATCAAGGCCTGGAATCAGAAACCCCCAAGAGCCCACTTGATGTTCTACCTTGCTGTGACTAAGCTCGTACCTAAGCTTCAAGATTCAGTCTCCTTCACTCTTCTCTCTCATTTTCTTAAGCAGAGGGAGTATGTCACCATAGCCAGCACAGCTGGGATTGTGCTAGGTCACACCTGAGGCCAACAAATCTCTGAATCTCTCTCAAGGCCCACAGTGAGTACTGCCTGGGTACCATTTCTGATTATTCAGAGTCTAGGGACTCTTTAGTTGGCAGATGATGAATCCTGCCAGAACTGGCTCTTTCCTTTCAAGGCGGTGGGTTCCCTTCTGGCCCAGGGTGTGTCTAGAAATGTCATGTAGGAGGTAGGGTCTAGAATGGGGGCCTCAGGATTCTGACCATTGCCCTATCCAACTATGGGTGAACTTGTATCAAAGTTGCAAGACAAAATCCTCTACTATTCCCTCTTTTCTCTTCAAGTGGAAGGAAGGAGTCTCTTCTAGAACTGTGAGCTGTGCTGGCTGGAGTTAAGGAATGAGTTGTACAAGAACTTCTATGTCTGCCCCAGTTTGTGTCTCACTAGGTTGTGTGACCACCCAAGTCCACTGGCTCAGGGCCCAGCACAGCACCAAAACTTGCCTTTAAATTGCAGCCCTTGTGGCCTAAACTGTCTTTCAAGTGTATTTAGCCTGCAATGGTGAGGCTTGCCAGAACTGAGGTTTTGACTGCTGGGATGAGTGAGCCCCTCTGGCTAGGACTTGTCTAAATACCCCCTCCATGGATGCTGACTGAGTTCTGCCCAGTATTGCTTTCCTCTATGACAGGGCAGCACTGAGTTCCTGTACAAACCCCACAATAACTGTGCTCTCCCTTTCTGAAGTGTACAGATTCTCTCCACATTATGTGGCCACTGCCAGGAGATGAGGGAGTGGTGGCATCAGCAATTCAGTGCCTCTTTCTGTGATATGAAGTTAAAATCAGGTACTGTGATCACTCACCTGATTTTTGGTTCTTATGAAGGTCCTTTTTTGAGTGAAGAGTTGTTTAATTTGATATTCCTGCTGGGAGGACAATTGGTAGAGGCTTTTATTTGGCCAATTTTCTCTGCCTTCCTTTGTGTAATCTTTGATTTTAAAATAAGTTTATGTAAAATGCTTTTGAGTATACATATACATTATTTCTGTACCTCAGTCTAGGATAATGAACCCAGAGCTAATGCCTTGTTGGCTTTCTCTGATTACATTTCCACATCTGAGATCATCTCTTGGTTTACATATCTCACATTATTATTGAATGTTATGTTTTCCCCAACTCTAGATGAAAATTTAATACTTTATTTTTCTATATACCTTCCCAGGATTTCTGGAGAAAAATTGGGTACTTACTGAGATGTTAGCCAAACCCCTTATTTCTAGCTTCTCATATGGCTAGGTTTTTGTCATATTTCTCAGTTTATTGATTTAAAGATACCATGTTTTACCAGTATGCTGAAAACTTACCAAACAACTTGTTATCTCTGATTTGTTATTTTCCACTTCTTGGAATTAAGGAACCATGGTCTGATCATGTGTGTACCCCTGAAAAGTTATTGATGGAGATAAATTCATGTGTTTTTCTCTATATATCTAAAGTTATCAATATATTATGACATTTTACATATACAAATATTTATAATGCATGTGAGCACACATATTTTATGTATGTGTGTGTGTGTGTGTGTGTATGTGTTTGTGTGTGGTAGTAGTTAAAAACAGACCACAGTGATAAAAAATAAAAATTCTTTGCCCTGTGACCTTGGCCCCTACCTCACACCATACAAAAATTATTTGAAATGGGTCATATAAGCTTTGTAGAATAAACATAAGTGAATATGTTTGCAACTTTGGGGTAGGCAAATATTTCTTCCACAGGACATAAAAAGCCAGAGACAATAAAGAAAAAAACAAAGATTGTACTTCATTAAAATAAAAATATTCTACCTATCAAAGCACCTAATTAAGAAAATAAATAAGCAAGCTACAAACTAGGCAAAAATATTTGCAAAACTTATACATAACAAAGAGCACATATCTAGAATATGTAAAAGCTACTATAAATCAACAATTAAAAAACAAACCTTCTGTTAAAAATTGGGAAAAGGTTTGAACATATACTTCATAAAAGAGGATAAAGGAATAACCAATAAACCTGTGAAATGGTCCTAATCATTAGTCATGAAGAAAATATGAATTAAAACCTTAATGAGAATGATATCAACAAGATAGTGGAATAATAAATCTTGGTACCCACTATCCCCCACAAAAAATTAAACAAGCAAGTATTGACAGACTTTCTTTTGAAAACCCTGTCACCTAGAAAAAAGCCTAAGACATCACAGGTATACAGATCTGAATAAAATCCAAATAAGAGGATAAGTTAATGTTGCCACATTGACTGCACCACCCCATCTCTTTCCCCAAAGTTGGCATAGTACCAGAGGAATAAGATTTCCCTAGGCACAGTTTCTGCAGGGGGAAAAGGGAATTGAAGGAAGTTATCCAGCATCCTTAGCATTCTGTAGCACTTCCCAGTAAGCCCACTCTGGTCTCACTTCATGAGGAATACTATGGGTAACAGTGTGGCTTGACTGCCTGAGGATCAGGTAGAAACAAAGATTGTGACAAGTGACAGAGTGACAAGAGATCTTGGTGGTATGCCTCTGCATTCCTACCAGCTGCAGCACTCTATTAGATATATGAGCCAACCTCATAGCATACCTGCAAAGCTGAGCTGGTCACTTTTAGAGGCATGGTGGTAAACACAATCTGGCTTAAGCCCCCAAAATGCTAACCTCTCTACCCAGCCTCAAAACCCACCTCAACAACTCTACCAGGCAGAGGAACTCCCACTGCCATGGATCTCAGAGAAGCAAAAGAGCTACACTGGCTTGGTTGAGGATGTCAAGCAGTGACTCTGCACAGCCAAAAAGCCCACCCAATGACCTGCCCAGACAGGGAGTCGCCTACCTCTGTAAATTTCAGAATATGTAAGGGCTAGACCTGTTTTATCTAGGAGGTCAGTTGCCCAACCCAGCCTAAAGTCACCTCCACCTGCTAGACCCCCTCCCTGGCACCCTCAGCCATCTTCCTTCTAACAGGGAGGAAATGACTGGGTCATTCATTTCTAAGGAGCATAGCCTTGGGTTCCACCTGTTCATAGTGGAATACATACATTTGTAAATGTTTAAAGTGAGTTCACTTAACCTCAGAGATCAACTTGCATCCCTGCCCATCTGCAGAATCCCAAATAGAAAAATTACCTGGCTAGAAAATACGTCTAGTGACCAGCCTGACCAGAAGCCATTGTAGTACCCAGCCAGCAGTTCTGCCTAAAAGCAGAGCCTAACCAATAGTTTCACTGGTCAGTGGAGCCCAGCTAGTAACCCCATGTGACATCAGAGCCAAAGCAGTGGCCTAGCCAACTAGGGAACTCACACTCAGTTTTGTCACCCCAGCGTCAACACCAGCTGGCACTTCCAGAAATAAAGGCGAGGCTACATAGTGAAGCTCTATGCCCATCAAAGAACACCTGTAAAGGCCAAAAGGAATGACTCTCTTTACAAATGTGTAGACAACAATGTAAGAACTCAGGAATTATGAAGAATCAGGGCATCATAACACCTCCAGAAGAAATTAATGAAGGTTCAATAACAGAGTCCAAAAATGGAGATCTATAAAATAACAGAAAAAGAATTCAGAATAATGCTCATAAAGAAGTTCCATGAATTGCAAGAATACACAAGTAGAAAATTTAATAAAATTTAGAAAACAGTACATGGGAAAAGCAAAGATATTAATGAAGATATTTTAGAAACCAGTAAAAGAAGAACCATATAAAAGTCCTGGAGATGAATACAATAATGGAACTAAATTATTCAACAGAAAGCTTCATTAGGAGACTTGACCTATCAGGGAAAAAAAAAAAAAAAAAAAAAAAAAAAAAAAAAAAAAAAAATCAGTGACCCGAAAGACAGAACATTTGAAATTATCCAGTCAGAGAAAAAAGTTAAAAAAGTAAAGCATATTTTTTTTTACTTATTACTTATTATTTTTAGATTATTATAGATTTTTGACTTGTGGTTATCACGAATCTTACCAAAATCTTCTTATAACTATAAAAAGTCTATGGTAATTATGGGATAGTTAAGAGAGCAAAGATCTAGATGTTAGAGCAGTGGCTCCTGCCTGTAATCCTAGCACTGTGGGAGGCTGAGGTGGGCAGATCACCGGAGGTCAGGAGTTCGAGACCAGCCTGACCGACATGGAGAAACCCTGTCTCTACTAAAAATACAAAATTAGCTAGGTATGGTGGCACATGCCTGTCATCACAGCTACTCGAGAGGCTGAGGCAGGAGAATTGCTTGAACCCAGGAGGCAGAGGTGGCGGTGAGCTGAGATGGTGCCGTTGTACTCCAGCCTGGGCAACAAGAGTGGAACTAAAGGAGTTTCAGAAGAAGAAAAGGATCTAAAAAAAATAAATAATGGCTGAAAACAAAGCACACTTAAAGGATAGATGTCAACATCCAGTTATAGGAAGTACAGAGGTCTCCAATCAAATTCAACTCAGAGATTAGTATACCAACACATATAATAATCAAACTATTAAAAAGCAAAGACAAAGAAGAAAATGTGAAAGCAGCAAGAGGTAAGAAACACAACACATACAATGGAATTTCACTATGATTATCAGTGAAATTCTCAGCAAGCCAGAAGAGAGGGGACTATATTCAAAGTACCAAAGGAAAAACAAAACCCTGTCAACCAAGAATTATTTTTCTTTTTTTTTGGTGGAGCTTCACTCTTGTTGCCCAGGCTGGAGTGCAATGGCACGATCTCGGCTCACTGCAACCTCTGCCTCCCAGGTTCTAGCAAATCTCCTGCCTCAGCCTCCCAAGTAGCTGGAATTACAGGCATGCACCACTATGCCTGGCTAATTTTGTATTTTTAGTAGAGACGAGGTTTCATCATATTGGCCAGGATGGTTTTGAACTCCTGACCTCACGTAATCCACCTACCTCAGCCTCCAAAGTGCTGGGATTACAGGCATGAGCCACCATGCCCAGCCCCAAGAATTCTTAATCAAGTGAAGCTGTCCTTATGTAATGAAGAAGAGAGAAAAATTTCCCAGACAAACAAAAGCTAAAATAGTTCATCACTCCCAGGTCTGTCTTAAAAAAATGCTACAGGGAGTTCTTCAATCTGAAGAAAAAGATGCTAATAAATAAACTAAAAATATTTGAAAGTATAAAACTCATTGGTAAAAATAAGTCCACCATCAAGTTCAGAATACTTTAACACTATAACAATAGAATGTAAATCACTTATATTTTTAGTATGAATGTTAAGAGACACAAGTATTTTAAAAATTAAAACAATTTGTTAGAGATATATACTATAAATAGTTGGAAATTGTGACATTAAATATTTACACTGTGGAAAGCAGAATGTGGTTAAAAAGTAAAGTCTTATCACAGTCAAAGTTAAGTTATTATGAGCTTAAAATAACTTGTTATAGCTATAAGATGTTTTTGGTAAGCCTCATGATAACCACAAATCCAAAACCTATAATATATAATCAAAATTTAAAAGTAAGAAATAAAAAATGCTACCAGAGAAAATAACTTAGTCACAAAGGAAGACAGAAAAGAATAGAGGATTTCTAAAACAACTAGAAAACAATTAACAAAATGGCAGTAATAAGTTTTTACTTATCAATAATCACCTTAAATATAAATGGATTAAAGACTCTAATTAAAAGACAAAGGGTGGCTTAATGAATTAAAAACCAGGATCAATGATGTGGTGCCTACAAGTACACTTCACTAGTAATGGCATATGTAGATACAAGGTGAGGAGATGGGAAAAGATATTCCATGCAAATGGAAACCAGAAGAGAACGGGAGTAGCTATACTTATATTAGATAAAACAGACTTTAAATTAAAAACCATAAAAAATATAAAAAGGTCATTATATAATGATAAAAGGGCTCATTTGGCAAGAGGATGTGACAATCAAAAATATATATGCACCCAATATTGAGGCACCTACATATATAAAGGAAATATGAGTAGATCTAAAGAAATAAATAGACTGCAATACAGTAATAGTAGAGGACTTTCACATTCCAATTTACAGTAAGGAATAGATTATTCAGACAGTGAATTGTGAAAGAAACATCAGATTTAAACTAAACTCTACACCAAATGAACCTAACAGACATTTATAGAACATTTCATCCAATAGCTTCAGAATATACAATTTCTCAGTTGGATATAGAACTTTCTCCAGGATAGATCATATGTTAGACCACAAAAATAGTCTTAACAAATTTTAAAAGATTAAAAGCATAGCAAGAATTTTTCTCACCATAAAGATATAAAACTAGGAATTAATAACAGAAGGAAATTGGAAACATTAACAACATATGGAAACTAAAACAACATGCTCCTGAACAACCAATGGGTTGATGAAGAAATTATAAATGAAATTTAATACATTTCTTGCGGCAAATGAAAATGGAAACCTAGTATACAAAAACCTATGGGATATAGCAAAAAGAGTTCTAAGAGAGAAGTTTATACCAGTAAATACCAACATCAAAAAAAGAGAAAGATCTCAAATAAAGAACATAACATTGTACTTAAGAAACTCTAAATTAATAGAAGAAAGAAAATAAGGAAGACAGAACAAAAATAAAGACAAAAATATAAAGGTTAATAAAATGAAGAGTTGGTTTTGTGAAAAGACAAAGTAAACAAACCTTTAGTCATCTAACTAAAAAAAAAGAGAAGTCTTAAATGAATAAAATCAGAGACTAAAAATGAGACATTACAAACTATACCATGGAAATACTAGACTCATTAGAGGCTATTATTAACAATTATAAGCCAACAAAGGGATAACCTGGTAGAGTTGGATAAATTTCCAGAAACATAACAACCTACCAAGACTGGATAATAAACAAAGAGAAAATCTGAACAGATCAATAATGAACAATAAGACTGAATTAGTAATAAAAAGTTTTTCATCAAAGAAAAGCTCAGGTAGTGAGCTATTATTTTGAATAGCTTCAGAAGGAATGGTACCAGCTCCTCCTTGTACCCCTGGCAGAATTCAACTGTAAATCCATCTGGTCCTGGGCTTCAGTTCTGCTCTGATCTTAGTTATTTCTTGTCTTCTGCTAGCTTTTGAATGTGTTTGCTCTTGCTTCTCTAGTTCTTTTAATTTTGATGTTAGGGTGTCAATTTCAGGTCTTTCCCACTTTCTCCTGTGGGCATTTAGTGCTATACATTTCCCTCTGAACACTGCTTTAGCTGTGTCCCAGAGATTCTGGTATGTTGTGTCTTTGTTCTCATTGGTTTCAAAGAACTTATTTATTTCTGCTTTTGGTCAAACTCATTCTCCGTCCAGTTTTGTTCCCTTGCTGGCGAGGAGTTGTGATCCTTTGGAGGATAAGAGGTGTTCAGGTTTTTGGAATTTTCAGCCTTTTTGTGCTGGTTTTTCCTCATTTTGGGGGATTTATCTACCTTTGGTCTTTGACGTTGTTGACCTTCAGATGGGGTTTTTGTGTGGACGTCCTTTTTATTGATGTTGATGCTATTTCTTTCTGTTAGTTTTCCTTCTAACAGTCAGGCCCCTCTGCAGCAGGTCTGCTGGAGTTTGCTGGAGGCCCACTCCAGACCCTGTTTGCCTGGCTATCACCAGCAGAGTCTGCAGAACATCCAAGATTGCTCCCTGTTCATTCCTCTGGAAGCTTCATCCCAGAGGGGGACTCACCAGATGCCAGCTGAAGTTCTCCTGTATGAGGTGTCTGTCAAACCCTGCTGGGAGGTATCTCCCAGTCAGGAGGCATGGGGGTCAGCAACCCATTTGAGAAGGCAGTCTGTCCATTAGCAAAGCTCCCACACTGTGCTGGGAGATCTGCTGCTCTCTTCAGTGCCAGCAGACAGGAATGTTTAAATCTGCTGTACTGCACCCATAGCCACCCTTTCCCACCAAGGTGCTCTGTCCCAGGGAGATGGTAGTTTTATCTATAAGCCTGGTGCCTTTCTTTCAGAGATGCCCTGCCCAGAGAGGAGGAATCTAGAGTGGTAGTCTGGCTACAGAGGCTTTGCTGAGCTGTGGTGGGCTTTGCCCAGTTTGAACTTCCCAGTGGCTTTGTTTACACTGTGAGGGGAAAACCACCTACTCAAACCTCAGTAATGGCGGATGCCCCTCCCGCCCACCAAACTTGAGCATCCCAGGTTGACCTTGCTGTTGTGCTGGCAGCAAGAATTTCAAGCCAGTTAATCTTAGCTTGCTGGGCTTCATGGGGTTGGAATCCGCTGAGCTAGACAACTTGGTTCCCTGGCTTTAGCCCTGTTTCCATGGGAGTGAATGGTTCTGTCTCGCTGGTGTTTCAGGCACCACTGGAGTATAAAAAACAAAAAACAAAAACAAAAAAAACTCCTGCAGCTGGCTTAGTGTCTGCCCAAATGGCCGCCCAGTGTGGTGGCTGAAACCCAGGGCCCTGGTGGTATAGGCACCTGAGGGAACCTCCTGGTCTGTGGGTTGCAAAGACAGTGAGAAAAGCATAATAACTGGGCTGGAATGCGCTGTCCCTCCCGGCACAGTCCCTCAAGGCTTCCCTTGGCTAGGTGAGGGAGTTCTTCAACCCCTTGAGCTTCCCGGATGAGACAACGCCCTACCCTGCTTCAGCTCACCCTCCATGGGCTGCACCCACTGTCTAACCCAATGAGATGAGCAAGGTACCTCAGTTGGAAATGCAGAAATCACCTGCCTTCTGCACTGATCTCGCTGAGAGCTGCAGACCAGAGTTGTTCCTATTCAGCCATCTTGCCAACCACAATAAAAAAATTTTTGTTTTTTTAAACTTTGTATTTCTTTATAGGTATCTATTAGGCAACAGAAATCCAGAAAAATGAATTCAGACTTTTATAGTTATCTATTAGGGGGTAGGTGTATCTACTAGGATACCTTCATAGGTATTCTGGATTCCTTTTTCAATGCTGCCCATTCAAGTCAGAACTTATGGCCCACAGAAAATGGAATAAATAAGTCCACAACAGGCAGTGCACGAACTCACTATTATCTCCTTTGCCCAATTAATAGAAACAGAATATCCATTTCTTGAACCTTATGGGTGGCCATAACTTTGTAAGCCTGACATTCATTTTTGAATGTTTGTCTTAGGACTCCAGAAAAGTGGAATTAGGCAAAACAGTAGAGTTTTAAAGTTCTCATTTCTGACATTTCTCATCTGGAATATAATTTACAATGTTATCTGTCTTTTCTCTCTGATGTACTTCCTGCTTGAAGGAGGATGAGAGAGGGGACTCAGAAAGAGGACTTGATAAGGCCTCAAATTTATTGTCAGAATCAGAAGGAACATTCTTTTTTTCCAAAGTGTAAAAAGTGAAAACTCTCACTTTACCTTGTTTTCTACTCTTCATGTAAACTTAAATACCAGAAAAGAAGAAAATGTTCGCTAGCAAATATGCTGTTGTTTTCTATTCTGGCAAACACTGTTTCATTTTCTATGAATCCTTACATCTTTGGTTTCTCCCTTTTTTATTTAGAATTTTTTTTCTGGAAAATGAAATAATTCTATTTGACTCTCTTAGTGGCAGGGACTGTGCCACATTCTTCTCTATAACCTTTGCACAAAGAACAGTAGCTAATTCGGAGAAGGTTCTCAATATATACTGATTGAATGAATAAATATATGAATGATATGTATTTTTAAAAGATTTTTTCTATGTATTTCTCAAAAGTTATAATGTAATTTTTTGTATCATCAAGGTTAGGATGTTAGTATTCCTAATTTTAGGGGATGAATTTCTCTATGATTCCTCCTAGAGAATTAATACCAGATTTGTTATTCATGCTTCTACAAGTATGAGGAGTGTTGAAACTGAAAAATTACCCTTTGTGTAAATAAAATATTATAAAATTCCTATCTAGAGTACAATGCTGTTTAATAAATACATACTGATAACACACTTAGAGTCCCTTGCATTCAAAGTGCTATAGAACTGGTCATCACTTCTGTTGAATTTGGGGGTGGGGGATATCATGTAAAAAGCAATATTTATAACTGGGTCACTATTAAAGAAGGACTTCTTGGACACACATTGCAGTTGGCATTCAGAGTTTTTCACTTGTCTCCATTCCTTAACTATTTTTGTTTCCTTGTTTTTTATTTTCCTTGTAGAAGGAAAGAGATAATGAATTAAGACAGTATGACTTTTTTTGTTGTTGTTGTTGTTTAAAGTGAATACTTTTTTTTGAGTGAAGAATCTATTGTGTACTTGAATTTGCACTTGGAAAGAAACAAAGCATTTGTAATCAAAGGCAAAGACAGCACATTTAAGCATTTAATGCTTGCATCTTGATGATTTCATTATTGACTTCTATTAAGCTCTCTCTGGGCTAAGAACCAAACTCCCCCACAGCTCTACAAACCTGCATTGCTGGATCTATTTGCTATTAAGTTTAAATCCTCATTTCTCCCCATGACACGCTTATTGGCTTGGGATGATTCCCTCCTGGTCCTATGGAGACATCTGCAGATGCCGTTTTAAGTTTCTAATTCTCCATCTTCTCCACTTTCTCCAACAATACTTTGCTGAATTTCGTCACCCACATATTTCTCTCTCTTTCTCAATCTCTCTCTCTCTCTTTCTGTCCCTTTTCTCTGCTAATTCACTCACTTTCCCCCTAGACCTGAAGACCATTGTCAGAAGCAAATGCTTCTTGCAAGGTGAGCTTAACCATCAGAAGTAAAGTAACGAGATTATGATTAAAAGTACACCTTTATAGTGGAGTATCCATCAACCTGTCATAGAAATCTTATCTCTGGTGCTAGTCTCATAAATCTGACCTTTCAATTACTATCCTCAGTTCATGACTCTAAGTATATATAACTCAGAGATGGAGTATGAGATACACAACTCTTTGTTTGGTACCTATAACACTTGGTACAATTGGATGTCTCTTTTGTAGAATCTGTATTGTTCTTTTAAAGTGCATTTCGTTAGGGTCAAAACTGGTCAGTTTTACTTTGACTTGTGTATTAAGATGAATAGTTGCTGTAATATACAGACTCTTCAATATCAGAGACTTAACTTAATAAGATTGTGTTTCTACTCAGGTAACAGTCAATGAGGATATCCCTAGTTGGCAAGTGGCTTTCTTTCACATGAAGATTCAGGGACTCAGGTGTCTTCCATCTTGCAGATCTGCCACTCCCCAGAGCCTAGGAGGATTCTGTATTCAGTCAGGAAATCAGAACAGAAAATGTGGAGATGGCTAAACTACTTCTTAAAGTATGCTCTGCTCTCATGCAATGCACATCACTTCCCCTTATGTTAATGAGAATTACTCACATGACCTCAGCTGGATGTATGGGGAGCTAGCAAATATTGTCTCAGGACAGCCTTATTTCTCTCACAATTTATTACTGTGTGTATTAGTCCATTTTCATACTGTTTTAAAGAACTGCCATGACTAGGTAATTTATAAAGGAAAGAGGTTTAATCAATTCACAGTTCAGGGTGGCTGGAGAGGCCTCAGGAAACTTACCATCATGGCAGAAGGTGAAGGGGAATTTAGACACGTTCTTCACAAGCTGGCAGGAAGAAGTGGTGAGCGAAGAGGGAAGACCCTTATAAAACCACTAAATCTTGTGATAACCCACTCACTGTCATGAGAACAGCATGGGGGAAGCCACCTCAATGATTCAATTACCTCCACCTGTTCTTTCCCTTGACATGTGGGGATTATGGGAATTGTAGGGATTACAATTCAAGGTGAGATTTGGGTGGGGACGCAAAGCCTAACCATATCACTGTGGAAGGAAGAGCAAAAATCTTTGGTGGGCTGCTAGCAACAACTTCTTCAGTAATTCAAGTGTATTTCTAAAAAATATCTTTCATGCTAATTTTAATCCCAGGAGATTATTTTTTATTAAATTTCAATTTATAGGCTGCATTCTGTTTCTTCAGATGCACACTTCAGAAGAAAATTTTTCTTGAACTTGTGATGATGATACATATGAACGGAGGACATTCTACATGTCAATATAGAACACAATTACAGGTTCCAGATCTTCAGGTTACAAGCTGATAACTCAATTTGGTTGGTGAGAAGCACCCATGCCTGACTTGAACTCAATCTAATGGCATTTATTAAGTGCCTTTCTGTGCATAAATAAAACAGAGTCAGCCATTATGCAGAATATCCACCTACAGCTTATTAACAATCTTTCAAAAGGATTTGGATCCTTCACTCATATATATAGTAAAGACTGCATAACACTTACACATCTCAGTGACTTTCTAATTTAGTGTAGAAGAGAGAGCTGTGGGAAAAAACACTGCCCTTAGTGTCAGCACCCCAGTCCTGGCCTCCATAATTCACACTCACTTTGTGGCCAGGATGTTTCTGTCTCCGTTTTGTTCTCACTCAAGCGATAAAATTGGACCAGATAAATAAGTTCTTAGGTTTTTCCCACTGCTAATATGGGCTGAGTAGCCTTATCCAAAATGCTTGGAACCAGAAGTGTTTTGGATTGTGAACTTTTTTTTTTTTTTTATTTTGGAATATTTGCACGCACATAATGAGGTATCTTGGGAATGGGAACCACCTATACACATAAAATTTATTTATGTTTTATATATACCTTATATATATACCTTATATATACAGCATGAAAATAATGGTATACAATATTTTGGATAATTCTATCCATGAAACAAAGTTTGTGAAAATGTAACCATCAGAAACCAAAGACGTCACTCTGTCACGATCTCAGTCACCCGTGTGAATGACCTGTTGTTGTTTAGCATGATCATTATTCCTGACTCTACATTTATTTGCTATCAACAAGCAATTATTTGCTTATACTTATTCACACATAAGTGAATTCGCACAGAAGTGGGAGGGTCCTTTTTCTCTTGGGGATTCTGAATAAACTATTTGTCGTACTCCTGTGGTTTGACTGCAACCTGTCACATGAGATCAGGTGTAGAATTTTCCACTTGTGACGTCATGTCAGTGCTGAAAAAGTTTCAGATTTTGGAGCTTTTGAATTTCAGATAGTTTTGGATTAGGGATGTTCAACCTGGAGCCCATGCTTCTCTATCGCTCTGTGTCAACAGTTATTCTTCTAAAATCAAAGAGAAAGAAGCAAAAAGAACATTTTGTATAGCTAAAGCATGATTTGACTAATTTGGTAGTCTTCAGAAGTAACAGACTGGTCTCTTTTTCTTAAGTTCTGATAATAATAATACTGCATCTAGTAGATTGAGAAATTTACTTTTTCAAAAGTTCGAGTAAAAATATTTACAAAATCAATTTATCACTTCACAAACCATCAAATACTTAATACTCAGAATTTCATACAGACAGTACGGACCAATATTGCTGCAAAGAGATCCAACATATTTGTTATCTTGTGCTTAAAAAGCAGTCTGCAGGCTCACCTGTGTAGAACAGCAATCAAAAACCACTGCATTCAGACTTCAGTGTGCAAATTCACACAGATATTCTGCCTAAGGATTGGGTATGCCGCTAATGGATTGACTCTGTTATTGTGTCTGACCACCAGCTGCCCAACATAGCAATTAGTTCTATAAAATGCCTGATTTTTCATAGAGAATTAAACATGGTAACAGCTTTCAGCCAGATGTGTAGTTGTCTAAAAGGAATAGGTGAGGAGAAGAGAAGAGGCCAAACAATACTGATGGAAAACAAGCAGTAATTCCAAGTAAGATTAGAATTTTTGCTTTAGATGAGGGGACACAATGCCTAGGAGACTGTAGGATGAGTTCTAGAAGTAGAGAGAATGTCTGTATTGACTCACAAGGGAGACTGATAATCCAAGAGCCAGCCAATTTCTATCCTTCTGGGCTCTGTCACTACTGCAGGTTTTATCTTATATTTTGAACAGCACTTGGAAAGTTCTTAGGAGGATTGCAGACTAATCATGTATTTTTCTTTGAATAGTGCTTATTGAGATGTCCTGCTAAAAGACAGGGGACATAAAAATGATTTACCAATTTAGGTGGTTTGAAATATAATGAACCCTGAAGAGATTTTAAATAATGCTAACTGCCTGTTTATTCTAAATGAGGAAAGACAGAAATATTTTTGTTGCTTTGCATAGGACTAGGAGAAGGTTATGGTTATGGATACTAAACCAGAGAGTTTTTCTCTGGCTACTAAGGCCAAACACGGTAAAGTCAAAGGAGCTATGCAATACTTAATAATAACAATAGCCATTGTTAAGCCTCTATTATGTACAGACCCTATAATGGTTCTCTATATACTTACCCATTAAGTTGTTATAATATCTCTAAAATGTATATTTTACAAAGTAATTGAGATTCATAGCATTGTGAAAATTTTCCAAGGTCAAAAATTTGAACCTATGTTTAAAGCTCATACTCCTATCATAAAGCTCTACGCTTTTCCTGGCATCTTTTTGGTCTTTCTTTTGTTTCTTTCAAGAAAATTGCTTTTCTCTTGTGTCAACAAGAATCAGAGGAGAAAGGGTTACAGAGAACACTTACAGAGTTAACTAAGAATTTGAAGAATATAAAATCAATATTTTGTAACTAATATACCCACACATTGGCAGTTAAGATCTTTTGACTCTAAAATGATCAGGGCAGCTTTATAAAATGTAAGCATCTTAGAGTCATATCAAAACTAAAAGACTTTCCCTTGCAAACTAGAAATTGGGAATGAGTGAAAGAAATGGTTCACTAATTTGTTAAAGAATTAGGAAAAAGAAAAAGTTAAATAAAGTAGTGTTTGCTAATAGTTGGGGATAGATACCTAACTCTAGAAAATACTTTTTATTTTCTTATACTCGCTCTAAGTTGCATACGCCTTCCCACTAATAATAAGCAAATATTTATGGTGCTTATAAATGATTTGTTTTAGAGAGAAGCCATAGTTTTCCAAGAGTCCTATATTTCATTTTTTCTTTGCTATTTGTGCCTGAAAAAAAATGCAACATTAACATAGTTGAATATCTTTATCTTGTAACAGATACACAACTTATAAACACCAGGTTTATAAAGAGATAACCTGAAGTTTTTGTTTTGCAAACCTAAATCTATACAACTACAGAGAAGTGTGCCATTAAATTCATTCTGTAGGTTCCATCACATCATAGGAATTTCTCTATTTCATTAAATTTCACAATTTTAAAATTCTAGGGACTAAATAAGCTTAGAGCTCATTGAGTGCAGTGTTTTTAAACTGTTTTCTTTTCTCATTTTTGCACTCATATGAAAAAATTAAGTTATATTAAAATTCTCCCTAACAGGACAAATTTAATACTATAAAATATAATTTTACTAGGCTGAGATGACTTTTTAAGGGTCACCAATGTAACAAACTTTTTTTAATCCCTCAAGAACCAGTTTCTGTCTGCCTGGGGGTGATGTAGCCTTCACTGAGAATGCACCATGTAGTCTAATATTTTCATTCTACAAATAAGGAAGTGGAGCCTTCACAGGAAAGCAAAAATAGCCATACACCAACCAGATGTCAGGACCAAAGTATAGGGACTGGTGTTCTCACATCAGAATTCTTCCCCAACTCTGCTCTGCTTCCTGATCTTGAGATTGAGTGGCAAGTCTGAATCGGCATTATATGCTAAAATGGGCTCTGAACTCCTCTACTGGCACCCACCCACCACATGAACAGGTATGGGGTGGGACAGGCACAGTGAGCCCTTATTTCCAGCCTGATTTTCACCCATAGACTTGCCGAGTACAGAAGGCTTTGTGAGCAGCAGACCCTGGACCAACATCTGTTGGGTTCAGATCACACTCACTTTGAAATTCGGAATCAGGGGCCATTATACTCTCTGGGTTTCTCAGACAAAGAGTTTGAGACATCAATATCTATTGTTGACAGCAAGAGTAGTTCTGAAAACCAATTGCCTGCCCACTCTCAGAATAAGCACTCAGAGAAGCCATGTTTCTAATTTAAAAAATGAAATGAATTTTCTTTGCTATAGAACTGACCATTGAAAGTGTCTCCTCCTTTAGAGAATTTGACTGAATGGATTTTACCAGTGGCATCCCTCAAAATCAGAGCTGAGTAGAGGCAAACTGGTGCAGGAGCATTTTCTGTGTCTCTATGTGTTCAAGGGTTCCAATATGTTCTTAGGATGAAGCACTTAGAACTGGATGAAAAGCAAAGCAGGTAGCATTTCTGAGACATGATAAACAAGGCTGGTATCTAAAGTATTATGATTGTGACTGAGAATTATCATGTAGAGTGGTGGGGTGTTGAAAAATAAACTATTTAGATGTCAGGCTTAGTAATTTATTTAAATGTTATTGCTGTTCTGCAACTCCCAGTGGAGTTTCCGTCTCACATTTTTAATATCAAATAACTTTGAACAGCCCATATACAAATTTCATAAAATGAAATTTTTGCAAAGCAACCTTAGGATTTTTCATTTGCTAACTGGTAGCAGTAGCTCCAGGGTACAGAAACGTTGGTGAGAGCTTCTGTCCTTGCCTAGCATATTGGTCACTAGATGTTGGTGGATGGAAGGAGGTCTTGCCGCATGCCTGAGTGTAAGGACTTGTACCTAACTATATTGGGATAAAGGAGGAAAGACAAAGCAAATAGAAAAGAGGAGAGGACTCATCTTCTAATTTTTGAGGTTCTATTAATGATGTAATCTGTGTGGGTTTTGGAAATGCAGATAGGCAAGAGTTACCCTTACTGTCCTAAGCAAGATAAAAACTTGATTTTACTTACATACCAATTAAGAAAGAATGACTGAGTTGTGCCTCCAATTTAAAAATCAGTATTTTCCTTTTTAGAGGATTTCCTCCGATAGTACTAAGGAACTCTTCTTTACCCTCTGATTTTAGATATAAAATACTTTTTAATGATGTTCCACTTAACACATATTGTGAGCAATCTGCTTGTTTGTTAAACTCCTGTGACTTCATTTTCTAAATTGTGTGTCTGTTTTAAAGATGCTGGTAGAAAAACATGTACTCCTCAGATGTCTAGAACCCTCTATCGTACTCCTCGTGGTCCTTGCAGCTGATGTGCTGATTTATTGATTCCCTCAGCTCCCAGGTGGCTATCATGCATGGCAGGGGAAGTCAGAGAATTCGAGCCATTTTCGTACAGGCTTATGTGTGTCTTATAGGTACTATCATTGTCTCTGTGTTTTGTGATCTGTGAAAGGCTTGGAAGCCCTGGCCTATAAACCATTGTAGCTACACATTTTTCTGTTACCATCAAAGTTTAAGGATAACAGTTCAGTTTGTCCCAAGAACAAATTGGCCGGTCACAAGTAGGATGGTGGGGCTGAGAGGCTGATGACTATATTTAATGTCTTTCATAAATCCAATCCCTTGCTGGAAAAAAAAATTATTTGAGACAGGATCTTGCTGTGTCACCCAGGCTGGGTTACAGTGGTGATTTACAGCTCACTGCAGCCTGGACCTTTCAGGCTCAACGATCTTCCCAACTTCAGCCTCCTCAGTAATTGGGACTACAGGTGTGCATCACCACACCCAGCTAATTTTTAATTTTTTTTGTAAAGACAGGATCTCCCTATGTTGCCCCGACTGGTCTCGATCTTCTGAGCTCAAGTGATCCTCCTGCATCAGTTTCCCAAAGTGCTGGGATTATAGGTGTGAGTCACCACACCCAGCAATGAAAATTTGCATAGAGGGTTTAAGGCAATCCCTATCAACTGTATGATACATATATGATTATAGTTATGTTAACATAGAAAATAGAGGTCCTAGGAGTCTGATTCTTTTGTTGCTCAAATCCACCCAACTAGCAGAGAGAAGAAAATTAGCTCAAACCCAATTCTGCCAGCATTCTAAAGGCCATGCTCAAAAAACAAACAAGCAGTAGTAGGATAAAGGTATCTTCCAAGGCCCTTCACTCACTCCTGCATTTGATTGCAAGCTCCGTGAGGGTCGGGCTAGGGCTAAGTCCTTTTTGAATCTCCCAGGATACACAGGGCGTCTGGTAATGAGTGGTACAATTGGAAAGAGAATTTAAACTTCAAAATATTTTTCTTTAAAAAAGCAAAATCAGTAAGTGTACAGTAGAATTTATAGGCCAGGAAAAAGCAGTGATTATTTTATACAACACAGAAACAGTCTAAAATTCATTATTAGTATATTTAAAAATAGATTCAATTAACTGTAAAACACAATTAATTTGCAAATTCAGGGGAAGGCATTTCATAAAATAAGGTGCAACTGTGTTTCTACCTTTTGTCTTTGGAAGAATGACTGAGGTTCAGGCTAGTGTTCCATATATAAAGTGTAAGTCAGGATTCAAAGAGGATAGCTTTAGAATCCCATGCAGCATAAGCAATAGGCTCTGCTCTGTGGTAAGGTCAACTCTGTGTAGGGTCTTTGGCTGAGAATTCGAGGTCCAGTAGCAAAAAGGACTGAAATCTAAAAACAATGAAGAAAATGCATAGGAAAAATATACGTGTTCAATAAAATCCAGAAAACTTGGAACACTACTTAACCTCTGGATAAGTCCATTCTAAAACAAATGAGGAAGAAGTAGAACTTAGAAAAGTATATGTCAAAAGTATACTTTTTATTGAGAGAAACCTAAGACTTAATGATATTGTTCATTAAGGTGCTAGAATTCATAATTAAATCTAGAAGAAAAAGTGAAAGTCAATTTAGAAAAGTCTCCACACAGTTCTAACCTTTGAACATGATATCTCAGGTGAAATACTCTGTTCTTCTTTGTTCTACTACCAGAGTAGAAAAGTAATGCTGGCTGGACCACTAGTCACTGGGAAGTGTTTTCTGAGGTTGAAGTCAACCTTGATTTTTTTTCTATATGCCAGCATGTACACGTACTCTACACATACACACACACACACACGGACAAAAAGCAACAACTTCTCAAGTCACATTACCTGATATTTTAGGATAGCTATTCAGGAAGCTCCAATTTGATAGAAAATCAGGCAAGAGTGAACATAATCACTCAACATTCTCCTGAAGGCCAGAGCAGCAGCAGTAGGGGATTTTATGCTAATAGCACCCATAATCCCATGCTAATTTATTTTATCAAATTCAAGCAAATGCTGCTCTTTGACCCCAGGGGCCTTCCATTATTTTTTCTTGGTCCCCACAGTAATCTAGAATCCATTTAGTAGAAAGGTTTGCCAAGAATATAAATTAATAAAACAGGATTAAAGGGAGACATGGTTATAACCGATTCCTTAATCCCAGTGAAAAATTAATGATTGTGCTTCATGACTTGGCTGAATTCTTCTTGCACGTGAATAATGAATAGCTTTAAAATAAACTTTCAATGAAAACCAACTGAGGCAAACTTCTGGCTACTGAAGCTTTTCGTGTAGGCATCAATGTTACTGAGGCAGAATCTGAAGAGGCCTTCTAGATCTTTATGCTTTTCAGTTCATATTTCAGGGTGAAAGACTAATTTCACTATCCACAAAAATCTCTTATATTTAATTATAAAAATACATATTTTGAAATTTTGCAACCATTATAAGGTAGAAGCCTAGTATTAGATTTAGGTTCTAATTCAACAAAAGTAATTATTACTAATAATATGATGGTGTCAAAAACCCCAGTCTTGATTCTCCCTCATACATTTATTCAAAATGAAACAATTACTTCGAGGCAACTGTATTCAAACACTAGTCTAAGAACTAGAGAAAAACGATGTGTTCAAAAAAAACAAACTCTGTCCCTTCCTTTGCCAACAAAATGTAATCTATATGACATTCTTATAATGGTGTAAAAAAACTCAAGTAAAATGGAATGTTTCTATAACTGCTGTATCATCTTTATCCATTACTAAATAAACCCATTTGTATAAAGCAACTGCTTAAATCTTGGTTACCAAGCAGTGTTGTTTCTTCCATTGGTTCCCCATTGCTCCCAGAATATTGCCTTACTCTTTTCCCCGGGTATTTATTTACATGTGACATCAAAGGGACAAATAGAATGTCACATGAGATTGATTTATGAGCACGTTCTCATTCTTCCAGTGCACACCACCTGTTTCTTGTGTCCTCAAACTTTTTAATGGATACTCTAGTTCTACAAAGAAAAAAACTACATTGAAATATTCTGCACTACTAGTTCGCAAAAACTATTTGTAACACCGGTTTTCTGTCATAAATAATATAAGCTACCTAACCACAAACATGATTTTTCAAAAATCAGTATAATTTCCTAATTGCAATATATAAAGGAGAAATCAAAGAAAATTAATATGTAATAACACATTGTGTACTTTGATATAGAAATGCTTAGGAATGCTAAACTAGAAGTCATCATTAAGTCATTGAACCTTGCATCTGCATGTAGATTTACTGTGAATATGACAGCTATGGATGTAAACCATAACATGTGAGGTTTATGGAATACTTAACACCATGAGCAGTTTTTCCCACAATGATGTAATTTCCCAAAATGGTTACCAGATTATGTAAAGTTTCAAGCAAAATGAAGCAAACTCCTTCCTCAATCGACATAGAAGTTACCACCCTAGAAAATTCAGTGTATACTAAATCATACAAAAACATACAACATTTTACATATAACATAGGTTTAAAACTCAGGCTATTTAATGCAGATGTTTCACCTAACTTTCATTCTTTATTTTGCCACAGATTCAGGCCCCTACTCACTACATGTCAATCATTCTCCATACTCATTGTGACAACCAAAAAAACTCCCACACATTTATAAAACACCTTCTGGAAAGTAGTATCATCAGTATTATCCCATTAATGGTAACTGGTGAAGATATTTGTAACTAATCTACTTGAGAATTTGTAAAGAAGAAACTTTTTCTTTGAAAAATTTGATCAAAGATTTAATGCTTGCAATTGAGAATCAAATATGTTATTATTTCCATATCTGGGCTAAATATTATGGCCAGATTTAGGGTGTGATGAACAAAGGAAACTGGGTCTTTGAAGAGTTCAGTTTAACTGCCATTTTATTCTATTTTTCACAATGTACCACATCTGAATTAAAGAATGGAAATATTGGCCTTTTACAAACTTTCAGGAAAGGAACCATTTATTTATTGATTGGCTTGTCAAATATTTATGACGACTGCTTTGTTTGTGATGCTGTAGAAGATTAAAGAAGTAAAACAGGTGCTTCCTAGTCTCATGGGGTTTATCTCATGGGGAGAGGAAGTAGACATAAAATGTATTTTTTAAAAAACTCTCCTGCTCCTATAAAAATGCCACAATTTTTTAAAATTTTGTTTTTATTTATTTATTTAATTTAGAGACAGGGTGTGTTAGTTTGTTCACACGCTGCTATGAAGAAATACCTGAGACTGGGTAATTTATAAATAAAAGAGGTTTAATTGACTCACAGTTCTACATGGCTGGGGAAGCCTCAGGAAACTTACAATCATGGTCAAAGGCACCTCTTCACAGGGTAGCAGGAGAGAGAATGAGTGCAAGCAGGGGAAACGCCAGATGCTTATAAAACCATCAGATCTCATGAGACTCACTACCACGAGAACAGCATACTGGGAACTGCTCCCATGATCCAATTACCTCCACCTTGTCTCACTCTTGACATGGGGAGATTTTGGGAATTACAATTCAAGGTGAGATTTGGGTGGGGACACGGAGCCAAACCATATCACAGGGTCTCACTCTGTCATCCAGGCTGGAGTACAGGGACACAATTGTAACTCACTGCAGCCTCAACCTCCTGAGCTCCAATCATCCTCCCACCTCAGCCTCCAGAGTAGCTGGGAGTACAGATGCATGCCACCACCCCCAGCTATTTTTTAATTTTTTGCAGGGATGAGGTCTTGCTTTGTTGCCCAGGCAAGTTTCAGATTCCTAGCTTTAAACTTTTCTCCACCTTGTGCTGGGATTTAAGGCATCAACCACCATACCTGGCCTAAAATTTCACAAATTTTAATATGAATCCAAACCCAACAGCAGTTGCTATTAACAATTTTCCAAATAAACCTGTCCATGAACAAGAATTTTGTACCTAAATTTTTATCCTTAGTCTTCCCCTCATCCCATGTATACATTATATAGAAAAGCTGAAAGCTGGTTTCAGCATTTGCAGATGCCCAAATGGGGTCCTTATCTATATAATTTGATTTTAAAATGTATTATAAAATATATGTATCCATGCAAGGTACAGTGATTTATTAATGTAGTTTTAGGATAATGAGCAGAAAAGAGGTAATTAAATGTTTATTTTCCAATGAATGCATG
This sequence comes from Chlorocebus sabaeus, assembly GCF_047675955.1. NCBI lineage: Eukaryota > Metazoa > Chordata > Mammalia > Primates > Cercopithecidae > Chlorocebus > Chlorocebus sabaeus. Next base: position 65,557,656 of record NC_132928.1, read on the forward strand.
AGAAGATTAGCTGTATAATCCAGGTAGCATATTTTCCTGTTTGTGTCTAAGGACTATGTCCTTGTATTCTTTATTGCCAAATGTGCCATTCTTGAGTAATTTCATATCTCTCAGCATGAGAAAAACGTGAGAAATATGAATCTTTGCTATTTTTTAATTGACAAAATATAGGTCTTCTTGCCTGTACACTTCCCAATGCCATTTGTTTAATGCTGGTGACCTCATTATTCATATTATTGCACCATCAGTTGTGCCACCTGTGAGTTCAGGACATGGAGGAAATTGTGTATAATAATTTTTAAAAATTTACTATTTAGAGTTTTATAGCATAAAACATATTTTACAACCATGTCTTCTCTTGCACACTTTAGACAGACATCACTGCATTCTTAGAATGTACTCTCATTCAATATTGACTGTACCTCTGCTTTCTACCCATCACCATCAATGTGAAGAATAGATGAGAAGGAAAAAAAGTGGCATATTTGCTCATTGAATGTCCACTCCTTGCCCAGTGTGGTATACTGAATAATGACCCCAAAATATAGCAAGATCCTAATCCCTGGAACCTGTCAATGGCACCTTACATGGCAAAAGAAACTTGGCAGATATAATGAAGTTATGAATTTCAAGATAAGGATATTATCCTGGTTTATCAAGGTAGCCCCTAAATGCAATCATAAATGTTCTTACAAGAAGAGGCAGAGGGAGAGTTGACACAAAAAAGGAGATGACAGTGTGGCCATGGAGGGAAAGACTAGATGATGTAGCCACAAACAAAGGAATTCTGACCACTACCAGTAGCTGCAGAAGTGAAAGAAGAAATTCTCCAGAGCTTTTGTAGGCAGCATGGACCTGCTGATACCTTGATTTCAGCCTAGTGAAACTGATTTGGACTTCAGGCCTCCAGAACTGTGAGACGTTGAATTTCTGTTGTTCCATGCCATCCATCAAGTTTGTGGTAACTTGTTATAGCAGTCTTAGATAGTACTTTCAGTGGGCTTAAGACAAACCAAGGAGAGTAGATCATTATTTCATTGGTTTGAGGCAAGATAATACAATGATTAGAAGGACTCATTAGAATTATGGATCAACTATCTTGAAATCTCTCGGAGGACGTATGTACAACCACCCACGGAGTATTTCCTTATATGTAGCAACAATACTTCAGGGGTATTGCTAGTGGTAAGGGGCACATAGAATAAATGATGTCTACCACCATCTTCTCCCTGTGGCTGTGGAGATTAGAGGCAGCCCTGCTGCCAGAACACAAAGGGGCCAGAGGTGATGCAAATATCCTCATATGCAGTTAAAGCCCAATGGTCAGAGTGAGGCAGGATACATAGTCAAGGAAGAAACTATGTCCTTGGAACATGGCAAGGTGACCAGAGTAAGCCCCAACATTCACATCACAGTCCAGTTCATTCAAGAAAAGCTACCTCTAGTAGGAAATTCCCCCTATAGAGAGCATGCACATTTTGATTTTACTTGTCCTCAGACTGACCTTTTGCTCATTAAAATAGGAAAAAAAACACCCCTGGGTGGAGATTTAAGATGCTAATGAGACTTGCAATGTATGAACAAGCATATACAGCTACTGTGCATGTGCACCAGAGGCCCCCCAAAACCTGCTTACTAGTAACACCTCTTCGCACCCTCTTATGAATAATGTAAGACTCTCATAAAGGGGATTCCCCATAAGGAGAGGCTCCCTAGTGCCAGTCTTTGCTGTCTCATCCTTACAAGCAGCCCGCCCTGAATTCTCTCTCTCTCTCAGGGTGTACATTTTATTCTGCACCTAATTTTCAAAATATCCTTTTTCTTTTGCAATAAATTACTTCATGCCCTATCTCCTTTGCTCTGTGTCTCTTGTTTAAATTCTTGTAAACTAAAAAGACCAAAACCGAGGTCTCGCAATAGCCGTCAACAGAGATGAACAACTGGTAGCCCAGATCCCTGAGCTCATCTTGTTTCCCATGTGAGTGAACTGATCTTGTTTCCCGCGTGGGTGTGCGCCACCCAAATTCAGTGTGTCTACACCATTCTAGAAACCAAATCCCGTACAATACTGTACAGTACTCATTTTCCAGAGAGAATGACCCAGGCCATTCTCCTGAAATGAGTTCCAGACAGGAGACCCTAATACAATCCCCTAGACATGAGTCCTGGAGATTCTTGAGATAACCAGCCAACCCAATATATGGAGTAAAGGGTTAGAGGGTGCCCCAAATGGGAGAAAAGCGGTCCAGAATTCCTTCAGTTTCTAGTTTGAATTTGGGGCACCTCGCGTAGGGAGCACTGATGGCCCTAGTTGGTCTCAGGCACTGAAAGTGGACTTAGAAACTTTTTTTTTTTTTTTTTTGAGACAGAGTTTCACTCTTGTTGACCAGGCTAGAGTGCAGTGGCACGATCTTGGCTCACTGCAACCTCTGCCTCCCAAGTTCAAGTAATTCTCCTGCCTCAGCCTCCCGAGTAGCTGGGATTACAGGCACGTGCCACCACACCCAGCTAATTTTTGTATTTTTAGTAAAGACGGGGTTTCACCATATTGGCCACGCTGGTCTTGAACTCCTGACCTTGTGATCCATCTGCCTCGGTCTCCCAAAGTCCTGGGATTACAGGTGTGAGCCACTGCTCCCTGCTGGACTTAGAAATTTTTGAGGTTGACACGTCAACTGTCCAGAGATCAGGCCCCTGAGGTGCAGGGTTTAGGGCAGGCACTCCGTTTGTTTATGTCTAAGGATATGGAAGAATTCATCAGTATCCTAAAGAAGTAAAGTATATTGCTATGGGAAATACATATTTTAAATTTCTAGTGGAGCTTTCAGAATAGCCTAATTCAATTTGAATCTTCAGTCTGTGGATTCGTGTTAATTACTTCGGGTTTAATAAAATCTGAATAGTTAGATTTTAGAGCTTCTTAGAGGTTTTCATATATTGCAACAACAAATTAACTTCATATCCTAATTATTTAATTATTTGTTGAGAGTATATTGCATTTAGAGTACTATGCTAATTTTTTATTACAACAAATAAATTATTAAACCCAAATCTTGCTTTCAAGGAACCTATAATCTATGTAGCAAAAGCAAGAGGGGAAAGACTAATGAAGTAAACAGAAGACCAATTTATAATCTTGACTCAAAAAGGTATTATTTCATGACTTAATGTAAGTTAGAATACAGTTAATTTGTGTGTGTACTGAAATAGTTTAACTTATCAAGTCAATTAGTCAAAATATAAAATTGCAAAAAAAATTATTCAACATTTCTAGTCTATTAGCTAACATTGGTTTTAAATTAGCTGGAACCTTGGGCTAGGCTTGGAAGTAAAACACAACATATATTTAATCAATACATCTATAAATTATATAAAAATGCAGCAATTAAATCCACTTAATCATGCAGAAAGATGCTGATCAACTCTTCCAGCATATGGAAACTTGCAATTGCCAGCTCCCCTCTGTCTCAGAAAAGTACTGTCTATCTTAAAACTGCCAAACACAGGAAGTAACCACTCAGTAAATTTTTTATTTTATACACTCAAAAAGAAATGGGCTCTGAGTATCCTCCTTTACCTGGGAGATAAGACACTGATCATTTTGCTGACTCTCAGTTGGAAGGAAGCCAGGGTAATAATGGCTATCTGAGGATCTTCAAAGATTTAATCTTGGAGATGAGTTCTTTGCAGGGCTCAATTCCTTTTGCTTTGCCAACCTGTCTGCTTTCTGAAATGGCCGTTAGTGTAAAGGTACCTGACAGAGGTGTACACCTCCTGAAAGCCAAATTGTGGAACTACATTTCTGCAGAGCTCAGCTGCACTCACTGGAGGAGACTACAGTGCTGCTTAGGATCAACAGCTGTGCTGCCTGGGTCCCTGCAACCAAGCCCAGATTTTGTGTTTACTGAGCCCAGGCATCTGTACAGCAAATATGCACACATGGTGGAGGATGTGTGGGAGGGTGGAGGAAGAGAGAAAACAGGAAAAGCAAATCTGGAAGCAGAGCTTCAGTTGATAGAATTCATTCATCATTCATTCATGTGCTAATCATTCATTCCTTAAAGGTTTCTGAGTGCTTACTATATGGAAAACACTGTTCAACATGCTAAGATACAAGAAGAAACAACACAAAGTCTCCCCCCTCATGAAGTAACGTTCTATGAAAAAAAGAAAAAACTACAAGCAAATTTAAAAAAGATAATATGAAGGAGTGATAAGTGCTATGAGGAGAAATGTAGTAAAGTTAGAGTAAGGTTAAGCTGCTATAGTAAAGAAATCCAATACAAACTAAGTGACTTAAAGAATTTGATAGAAGTATGTCTCTTGCTTAATAATTTGAGGTGGGTGTTCTAAGTTTGGGGACGGCTTGCTCCATGTGGCCATTCATAGTCCTAGTTTCTTTCTGTTGTGCCACTGCAGAATTCCAAACAGGGCTATGTTGTTATCTTCATGACTGTGACACAGTGGTTTTCTTGAAGAAGGAGGTTCATGGGGTTTTAACAGAGTTAATGGAAGGGAACGTGAGAAGCTTGGGGCCGCATCAAGAAGGGCCTTGTAAGTTTTGATAAGGTTTTGGAATTAACTCTCTGTGGAAATGGTATAAAAGGAGAAAGAATCTTGAAGGGGGAAAAAAGAGAAAGGATCTTGAAGTAATGTTGGCTAAAGACGAAGCACAAGCAGAGTAGAGAGAGCTGTAAAAATGTGAAACACCTTTCTCCATGTAAAATTCATTGACCCTGTGGCCATCAAATGGGGAGGAGAAATCCATTTTATGATCCTACCTTCCAACTGTGGATATCGTGGGCTTTCCAAGAAAAGAGATTTTACTTCTTTGGGTTTATGTTATCATTATCAAGAACAAGTATTGAAATAGTCTTTTAACTGCCACCATCGTTCAAGAAAAAGATTACTGGAAGTACTTTAGCCTACAGTATTTACAGCAATTCCTCCTACTACTTAACATTTTATTTATACTAATGAAAAAGCACTTAAATTCATTTGTATAGGTTGCTCTTTCTCAGAGATTGAGAATAACGAATATGTACTATAAATACATGAAAATGACTTATTTCATTATTCTTCCAATAGTCGTTCCCTATAACAGGAATTTAAAATGCAGACTGAAGTTTTGCTTAATGCACTACAAAAGTGACAATTTATGTAGCTTTTCCTTGCTAATGAATGCCTTTCCCAATTATTATCTAAGTAGTTTGTAAGTGGACAATTAAAATTTTAATGTTTCTCCTCAATAGAGGACATAACATTAAAATAGAGAACTCTTCCTACTTTTTACTTTAACAAGATTCAAAAATCAGACCTTCAAGAAATAAATTCTCCTGCTACATTTTGCTTTCATTGCACCCATTATGGAAAAACCCCGATCCTAACTAAAATTAGTTATTTACCTTATTTGATATGTACCCAAGATGCTAAGTGCTACTTGAAAAACCAAATAAAAGACTTACATTACTAATTGGAAACATTTCTGGATCTTCAGCCATGTCCAGCAATTCTAGTGTAGTTTCCTAATTAATTTTCTTACCTGGTTTAAACCTGTTTGATTGTTTCTAATCTTCTCCCTGGTCCTTAAACCTTTCAACCTCAACAACGACCTCCCCTCCTCATTAGCATACAGGAACCCTGTACTTACTGACACCAAATTTACTAATCTGTACACGTTCTCCCACTCTGTTTTCTCTTTCCTTCTTGTTAGGGTAGAAAAAGTGCCTCATTTTTGCCAAAGCCAAATGCTTACCTATGCCCTGGGTCCCATCCTCTCTAGCATTCTTAGGAATTTTATTCATTGACCAGTGCCTCTATTTTCAGTAGCTTCAATCTTTCCTTTTCTGCTGGCTCTTTTCTATTAGCCTTTAAGTGTTTCCTTCATTTTAATACTCCATCTCTCTTGCATTTCTATGGGATTTTTTACTGTCCCCATTTCCTTAGTTTCCTTTTATTTCTACTTTGATTCTATTGGGGAGATCACTAGTCTGGCTTCTGCCTCCACTACTCCACTGAAACTGCTTTACTAAAGGTCATCAGTGAAATCTTGTTGCTAAATCTAATGGGTACATTTTGTAGAAATCTTTTAAGTTGTCTAGAGTTTTGACACTCATAATGTGATTCTCAGAATGGTTGCATCATCATCTCGAACTTGTTGGAAATGCAGAATTTCAGGTCCCACACCAGACCTACTAAATCAGAATCTCGGCAAGCAGAATCTCAAGGAATTGTATTTTAATTATAAAGTAATTATAAATAATGTTTTCTTATGTACAGTAGAGTTTGGTAACTACCAATGTAGACAAAGGATATATAATAATTCTTCCAAATTTCACACACGTGATCCAACATTGTTCTTTCAACTCCAGGCACCTGCCATAGGGCTGGATACTACTATAGCCTGTAATTTTTTTTTTCCTTGGGAAGAATACAGTTGATGGGTAAGGGATGTTAGTTTTCCCTTCTTGACCCTGTAGTTTTTCATGCCAAGGAAAGGTTGATGTCTATAGTAGTTACAGAGAATTAGGTTGGGTCACAGACATCTGTCAAAGAGAACTTAGGTACCAACCACATCAATTCTGAAACAAATAAGGATTGATTCTTTTATGGTATTCCTCCCTTTTGTCTCTTATTTTTGAAACAGAAACAGACATGGTTTCAACAATAAGGAAATAAAAGGGAGAAAATAGTTTTACTCTTTACCAATTATGGAAGTTTATGACATCAGCAATAGGCATTGTTCTACATGAGTTATTGGCTTCTATACAAGTCAGAACTGATGCTGTAAGCAATGAAGCAAACTCTAGTTGACTAGAAAGAAATTAAAATGATATTAATGGAGCTCAAGGAATAGGTGGAAGGGCTGACCAACCAAGGTTGAGCTCGTGTTTCAGAAATGTCACCCACAATCATGTTCCAGAAGTGGTCTGATGAGGAAAACACTGGTTCTGCATCCCCTGAACATCGATGCTATAGTTGGCAGGTCCACTACTGCTCTATCACGAAGTTGACTGTAAAAAATGATGACTCAAAGCTTCTGCTACTACCTTCACCAGGATGTAGATTCCTCATGGTTTTATTCCTTCATGTAGCTCACTTCTCAATCAGAATCTCCAGCAGATATTCTACTCTCCCTTTAACATTTTATTTACAAAATTTCAAATCTAGAGAAAAGTTGAATGAATAATATCATTTATTAATATTCTCCAGCAGGTGCTTTTGGTAGGTGGCACTTGGATCATATACTTGCACTCTAGTTGCAAAGAAAGCTAGAAAAATATAATTTCTAGTAATAATTACCTGACCTAATAATTTTGACTCAACAAATTTATCATTCTTACAGCTGTATAAATCAGTGACAATTAGGAAAGCAACTACTTTTATGATCAGGTCAGATTATCTAAATACCCACATATTCTATATGACTTTTACTTCTCTTTCAAGGCAAGATAATCATCCCCTTTAGGCAATTTTTCATACGATGTTTTCAGTCTTCATTTTCTTTACCTTTCTGTACCATTTGATATCACCTTGTATTGTTTAATGTTTACTTTCCCTGTAAGATGTAAACTCCATGAAAGTGCAAAGTGATTCTGAGAGATGTTTCAAAAGTAGATTCTGTGTTTCGTCTCTAGTGCTTGGCACCGAGTAAAGTCTAAGGAATATATCCTGAATGATTTTATATGTGAATGAAGAATAGGCTAATGGGTAAGTTTCAAAATACAAGTTCAATTCCTAGTTGAATTTAATTGAATTCACTTGCATTTTCCCACTTATAAATTTTGTTTTTTTGTGTTTTTTGACATATAATTAATAAATTTATTGCCAGTTCTACCTCAGTAAAATTGTATAGAAATTCCATAAACTGATATTAATATTTGAGGTAAGGAGATTTTGAAGATGAAAGATATTTTTTGAAGTGTAGATAAATAGTGTTGATGGTGTTCTGTTTGGCTTGTATCCCCATTTATGTTAATGACACTGGGGGTGTTTTTTCAGATTAAAAAGATGAGATCTAGAGGGGTTAGGAAACTTGTCCAAAACCAATCATAGAAATACTGAAACTAAAAATCATGTTTTTTAGGTATCAGTCTATAATTGCTTTTCTACTCCATAATGCTGCTTTCCAAATTTTTACTATATGAAGAAATAAAGATTTTTTTTAGTATTTATCTAAATATAAAATCAAATATGTAGGCCGGGCGCGGTGGCTTCCCAGCACTTTGGGAAGCTGAGGCGGGTGGATCACAAGGTCAGGAGATCGAGACCATGGTGAAACCCCGTCTCTACTAAAAAATAGAAAAAAATTAGCCGGGCGCAGTGGCGGGCGCCTGTAGTCCCAGCTACTGGGGAGGCTGAGGTAGGAGAATGGCGTGAACCCGGGAGGCGGAGCTTGCAGTGAGCCGAGATTGCGCCACTGCACTCCAGCCTGGGCGACAGAGCGAGACTCTGTCTCAAAAAAATAAAAAAAATTAAAAAATTAAAAAAATAAAAAATCAAATATGTAACTTATCCAGAGGATAACATCATCAAAACAGAAAAAGAGTCCTCCATTAATACAGAAAGTCTCATAGCATCTTAAGGACTATGTTGCACAATTTCTCCCGAGCAAGAATTCTAGCTGCAGCATCTATTATGCATTTGAATACATATAGCCCACTCTTAGATATGCCATTTACTAATTGTGTTTTCTTTCACATTGATTTCCGGCAACTTCAGCCACCTCACTTGTTAGGCAAGGGTAAAAACATTTACCTGCTTACTGAATAAAGAAACGGGGAGCATATAATAAGCCTGTATAAGTGAATGTTCTTTGAAAAAGCCAATTAATGTAAATACATGGTCTCTTAGGAGAGATTTTTTTTGAAAGCCTCATTATACAAAAACGTAACTTCAAGAAGAATCCATCTCTGGATAAGTCAAAAGCCCTATACACCATTTATTTCAATTCTAGGGAATACTGCTCTAAATATTATGCACCTGCATTCCCAAGCTCTAGGCCATGAGGCTTTTGTTCATTTTCTTTCATTTAGATTTTCTGATTTGTCTCTCTGACCATGATGCTAGTATCAAACAGTACAGATGTGTCTCCTCTATTCTTGAGACAGACCTGTTTGGGAATTTCAAAGAAGTGGAGGACGATATCCTAAGACTGAAACAGTGTATAAGTGGTCCAGTAAACTCTGTTGCCAGAAAATTTCTGCAACAGTATTATAAGGCCCATTTGTATGAATGAGGAAATAGAAACTGTGAGAGGATCCCTAGCTAGCTCACTGCTGGTAAGTGGAAGAGCAAATATCAGAGCCTGTATCTCTGATTCCAATTTCTGCTCTTCAGGGAACCAGGGAGTTCAAAACAGGAAAGGGAATAAAAGCTGAGCAAAACCAAGGCTAAGAGCCAACTGGGAGAAGAAATAGAGTTTTAAGATTTTAAAAGGGTACTTAAATTCTGTATTTAAAAAGGAAGAAGAGATGGAGAAGTAATTTCAGGGAGTTGACGGAAAGAGAAAACAGTTTATAGTTCTCTTATCTTCAGGATTTGGAGAGTTGTTAGTCAATTTTATTGTTTTAATTTGAGAATGAATCAGCATCGCCTTGGGCAGCACAGCTGTCACTATCAGCAAGAGAGTAACACAAGATCAGATTCAGCAAAGAACTCTGGAAAAAGACGATTGTCCTCATCCTTCCAATCCTATAGAAGGTTCAAGTTTATAAGGGGTGGAAAATTAGGGGCTGATATGATTAATTTTAACGTGTCAACTTAACTGTGCTAAAGGATTTCCAGATAGCTGGTAAGACATTATTTCTGGGTGTGTCTGTGGTGGGGTTTCTGGAAGATATTAGCATTTGAGTCAATAGACAGTGCAAGGAAGATCAGCCTCATCAATGTGTGTGGGCATAATTTAATCCTTTGAGAACCTGAGTAGAATAAAAGTGTGAAAGGTGAGCAAATTTGCTGTCTGCTCAAGCTAGGACATCCATCTTTGCCTGCCCTCAGACATTGACACATCTAGTTCTCGAGACATCAGGTTTGAAGTAGAATTATACCACCTTCTTTCTTGGACCACTAGCTTGGAGATGGAAGATCATGGGCCTTTCAGCCTCCACAAATGTGTGAGTCAATCCTCATAACAAATCTCTTTATCTATATCTATCCTATTGGCTCTGTTTCTCCAGAGAACCCTGACTAATACAGAGATGTCATGACTTTGTAAACTGATTCTATGCATTATTTGAAGTCATAGAAACAAAGTTGTTTTACCAGCCACAACATTCACTGTTCATCCTGATTCATTCTAATTTTAATAAATATTATTTAGGGTATCATAACCTGGGGAGAAAACACAAACATTAGGATGAGCTGTTCTTTTTCTTTTTTATCTTCATCTTATGAATTCCTTTTCTTGGTAATTAATGCTTTAACATGTTACAATGTGCTTTCATGTTAGGATTTTCAGATATTACATGGAACATACCTACACTAAAATATATTTGTTGTTTATCTGAAATTCAGATTTCATTGGTTGTCCTATATTTTATCTGGCAACCCTATCTTATGTCCATTGTTTTCACTTGAGGTCTACAACAACCTTGTTGTGGTTAAGAATTATAATAATTTTCAAATAAATAAGCTGAGATGCAAACCTTTTAATTGACTTTTCGAAATTCTCTTAAGTCCCTAGATACACAGTGATATGTATTGTTGCAACTAATGTAAGTCTAAAACTGTTCAGCAGACTGAGAAAGAGAAATATAGGGACAGAGGCAGAGGGACAAAAAATAATGAGGAAATTAAACCAATATCTGGCATTGAAGATCTCACCAGTAGGACTGGACTATATATTTCTAAAAAAAAATAATGTTGAAAATAGATCTGATTTAGATGAGATCCATAATCAAGCCATCTGGTTTGTGAGCAGAGCATGACAGCAGGAATGCTCCCAGTGAAAACGGTGTCACTGGATCTTAAATAATAGCAAAGGGAAACACAGCTATTCTGAGAAGAAGATCAGAATATCAGCCATGGCTGTGAGTGAAGTGATGTGGTCTAGTTTTTAGAGAAGCGGAACAGAAAAAGAGGTAAGTGCCAAATACAGTCATGGCACAGAGGAGGGAATATTTGAACTGGGTTTCAGATGTGGAAGGAAGGTGTCAGTCATTCAGGGGAAAAGAACATTAAGAGATTTGATTTTCTCTTTTCACCAAAACCCCTGATAGATTTAAAATTAAATGTACAAAAAGAAGAAAAACTAAAATTAAAGAAAATACACATGTACATTGAATTGGGGTTCTCCAGAGAAACAGAACCAGTAGGATGTGTGTGTATGTATGTATGTATGTATGTATGTATGTATGTATGTATGTATGTTAAAGAATTGGTTCATGAAATTGTGGAGGCTGAGAAATCTCAAAATCTGCAGTCAACAAGCTGGAGACCCAGGAGAGCTGATGGCATAGTTCCGATCTAAGTCTGAAGGCAAGAGAAGACCTATATTCCAGTTTGAAGACAATCAGGTAGAAAGTCCACTTGGACTCGGGAAGGGGAACATCACACACCGGGGCCTATCATGGGGAGGGGGGAGGGGGGAGGGATTGCATTGGGAGTTATACCTGATGTAAATGACGAGTTGATGGGTGCAGCACACCAACATGGCACAAGTATACATATGTAGCAAACCTGCACGTTGTGCACATGTACCCTACAACTTGAAGTTTAATAATAATAAATAAATTAAAAAAAAGAAAAAAAAAAAAGAAAAAAAAAAAAAAAAGAAAGTCCAACTTCTTCCTTACCCCACCATTTGCTCTATTCAGGCTTTCAGAGGTGAGACCCACTAACATTGGAAACGATAATCTGCTTTACTCAAATGTTAAACTCATTCAGAAACACACTCACAGGTACACCCAAAATAATGTTTAACTCAATACCTGGGCACCCCATGGCCAGTCAAGCTGACACATGAAGGTAACCATCACATACATTAAACTCATTTGAAATGGCCATGAACTTTCTAAGCATAAATTCAATGAAAGAAAACTCAGAAACTATTTCAACTACATAAACATACATAAATTTTGTCTCTCCAAACACCATAAAAACTTAAATATTAATTGTCAAATAGGGAAAAATGTAATATATATGGCAAAGCACAGACATCTTCACTATATAAGTTTTATAAAACATCAGGAAAAACACAGATACCTCAATAGAATAAAAGGACAGAAGGAAGAAAGAAAGTTAATTAATAGAAAAAGAAGTACAGATATGATTTAACACAGTAGAAATCAATGAAATGGAAGTTACAATAAAACACAATTTTTGTCAATTTGGCAAATTTTAATGGCATAATTATTAGTGTTAGTAAGAGTATAAAGAGAATTCTCTGCCACACATGCCTCACGTGGGAGTCAATTTTGTACAATTTGTTAGGTTAGCAATTTGTCTTCTTAGAGAGGTTCAATTCAAGCTCAAATTTTTGTTAAAAGATTCAGAGAAGTATTTAAAATAACGAAAATAAAAACACCTCAAATGTCTTACAACACAGGATCTGTTAAGTAAGCCAGTTTCCTCTAGAGAAAAGAATATTAGATAACTCTTGGAAGATGTATTTTGGTGAATATTTACTGCATTGGAAAAGTCTCTAGAGAAACAAGTAGAAAAACAAAGGGGAAAAAGCTATAGTTTTGTAAAGCACACACGTGCACACACACACATGCACCCACTATAAAGCGCTGGAAGGAACTCACTGAAACAATAGTAAATTTATGAGTAATTTTAATATTCTTCTATATATTTTAACTTTTATAATCATAAATTTAGTATTTTGAAGTTAAACTTTTTAATAAAGTCAACAAATACTGCGAAATGCACAAATAACAAAGGAACAGCTGGATGAAATTTTACAAACTTGAACACATTCTTGTAACTACTCCCCAGACCAAGAAATAACTCCCTATTTGCATTCTCCCAGTATCTGTCTTGGGACAGCTATTTTTCCTTACTTTTACCTGATTTTGAAGTTTGTGTAAGTGGAACGTATAGTATCTCACTCATGATGTTTGGCTTCTTTTGCTCCAGTTTATGCTTGTGAGGTTCATTCTTCTCATGTGCAGCAGTACTTTATTTGTTCTCTCATTATTGTATAATGTTTCGTTGCATAAATTTACCACCATTAATTTATTTTTTCTATTGTAGATAGGGGTTTGGGCTACATTTTTCGATGTGTCATTCGGGTGAACATAAATATATAACTTTATTTGGCATATACCTTGAAGTGAATTTACTGGTGTGTTAGTTCATTTGCACACTGCTATAAAGAACTACCTGAGGCTGAGTAATTTATAAAGGAAAGAAGTTTAATTGAGTCAGTGTTCAGCATGGCTGTGGAGGCCTCAGGAAGCTTACAATCATGGCAGAAGGTGAAGGGGAGCAAGTCACCTTCTTCACAAGGCAGCAGGAAGGAGAAGTACTGAGCGAAGAGGGAAGAGCCCCTCACATGATCATCAGATCTTATGAGAACTGACTATCATGTGAACAGCATGGGGGAAACTGCCCTCATGATTCAATTACCTCCACCTGCTCCATCTGGTCTCTCCCTTGACACATAGGGATTATGGGGACTACAATTCAAGATGAGATTTGGGTGGGGACGCAAAGGTTAACCACATCTACTGGATTGTTGCCATAGGTCTGTTTAGCTTTATTAGATACTACCAAACTATTTTCCAAAGTGGTTGCATCAATTTTTACCCTTGCTGGTAGTGTATAAAATGTCTAATGGTTTCACATTCCCACCAACTTTAGTATTGTCAGTTGATTTCTTTGTTTTGTTTTGGTTTGGTTGGGTTTGTTCAGTTAAGCAATTCTGGTGGGTGTGTATTTAAGTTATTGTGATTTTAATTGTTGTCTAATAGAATTGAGCACCTTTTCATATATTATTGGTGTTTTTTTCCTCTTTTAAGAAATACCACTCAGTTTCTATTCTCTTCCCTCTACTCTCCCAAAGAAAGAGAAAAATGACCAGCAATGGCAAACACAGTTGCAGCAAATCAATGTCAAGAGCTAGCTTCATGCTCAGGAGAGAATGCTGCTGTCTGTCCTCACGGTTTTCTGGTTCTTTAGGCATTCAGAGAAACTTCTCCCATAATGATTCCTGAAAGAATAGTCTTTGGATATCCACTATTGGAATTCTTCTGCATTTATTCTATTAATATGTAGTAATTATTCATATATACAGGTTATGAGTCCTATATTGATTATATTTATTGCAAATATCTTCTTCTAATAGGTAGTTTGCCTCCTGGCTCATAATGGTGCTTTACTTTTGTTATTATTATTGTAGTAAGAACACTTGGTATGCATAAGACAGTTAACTATAGACACAATGTTGTACAGAAGATCTATAAAACTTATTCATATTTTATAACTAAAAGTTCATACCCATTGAATGCCCTATATGCCCCTCCATCCATTCTCTAGCAATCACCATTCTGCTCTAAGTTTCTGTGAGTTCAACTCTTTTAGATACTTGACATAAAAGGAATCATGCAGTGTTTGTCCTTCTGTGGAGATAGGAAGGCAGGCTAGTTTCCTAACTTAACGTAGTTTAGAGAAAAAGAACAAAAGCCCTGTACTCAAGCTGTAGCCTACCTAACTTCAAGCCAATCAGCACCAAAAGACCCAAGGCACTATTTACCACAAGTTCCTGTCTTGGGCGGAGGAACTGCCTGGCCAAGTTCCCCAGGGCCTTTCCTGCACAGTTAGACTTAAACTTCACCTTACAGTGACCTCATTTCAGTGCTAAAAATTATGCCCAGGAGAGGATATTTACAATGATAATGTAATGTGCTAGGTATGAAGAAGCATGTAAAGCCACTGTTCAAGTGCTAGAGAAACCCCTCCTGGATATACCTGATGAAACTCTTTCCCATACTTCTCTTGAGGAGCAGCCCACCCTTTTCCTTTGGTGGTACTGACTCCCTTGTGCACAAGCTTAATATACTTTCACTTTCTCTCTTCTGCTATGTCTGGTGATCTCCTTTGATTTCTATCTGGGAGATTTCAAGAACCCAGAGCGTGGTGCTGGTATTACTGTGACTGGCTTATTTTGTTTAGCATAATGTCCTTAAGGTTCATTAATGTTGTCACATATGGTAGCATTTCCTTTTTTAAAGGCTGAACAATATTCCATTACATATATATACACACACACATATATATATGTGTGTGTATATATATATATCAGAATGGTTAAAGAAAATGTGATATATATATATATATATATATATATTTAAAGAAACCATTCATCCATTGATAAAAATTTCCATTTGTCATCTACTAAATATATTCAGAAATTTTGATTGAGATCAGAAGGTGTGTACAGACAAATAGGGGGTAGGCTTGCCATCTTTACAATATTGATCATCTAATAAAGAAACATGGTATGTCTCTCAAGTTAATTACATGTTATTTGATATCTCTCAAAAATGCTTTGTATTTTTTGTGTGCAGTTGTTTTGTGCATCTCTTGTTAAATTGATTGCTAGTTTTTTATGCTTTTCAATGTCACCATAAGTGGTATTATTTTAATTTTATTTTCCAATTTTTGTTGATATATTGAATTATAATTAACCATGTATATTGGTATTATATTCAGTAACCTTGCTAAACTCAGTTAACTAATTATATTAGTTTAGCTAAGATTTTTTTTACTTATAACTACTCAAGTTGTCCACAATTAATTATACTTTTATTTCTTCCATTCTAACTTTTACCCACTTTATTATTTTTTTCTTTATGTACTATCTGGGACTGCAAGACAAAGTTAAATAAAAGTAGAATTAGTGAACATTTATGTTTTGTATTAAGTTTTTTAAAAAATATAATCATGAGAGAAATCAGTGTAAATTTTTTTTTTTTTTCTTGTAAAGTCTGTCAGGTTTTGGTACTAAGGTTATGCTGACCTCATTTCTTAAATGTGGGATGTTTTCTAACTTTTCTATTCTTAGGATTTTTAAAAGTATATATCATGGGAAAATTTCTATTTTGTAGAATATTCTCAGAATACAAAAGTAAGATTGTCATTGTTTCTTTTTCAAGTGTTTGAAGAATTCACAATTGAAAGCCATTTGGGCCCAGAGCTTTCATTTCGAAAAACATTTTAATTACATACATAATTTATTTGATGAAAACCAAAATTTTAAAATTGTTTACTCTTTCTTTTGTCAGTCCTAAGACATGGTGTTTTTCAATAGAAATTTGTACATTTTTATAGTATGTCCTTTAAGTTTTTCGTGTCTATAAAATCTTTAGTGATGTTTTCAATTTCTGTTCTGATATTCATAATCTGTATTTTTTCCTTTGATTTATGCTTGCTCGTACTTTTTTCTTTTTGTTCATATTTTTAAAAGTAGACTTTTAGCTTTGCTTTTTATTGTTATTAATTTTTGCTTATATCTTTATTTTTTTTCCCTACTACTTTCTTTGGCTTTAATTTGCTGTTCATTTTTAAATTTCTTGGGATGAAAAAGATATTACTGTTTTTCAGCTGTTCTACTTTTTTGAAATATATAAATTTTAAGCTATACAAATTTCTTTTGGCATTGCTTAGCTGAATCTCAGAAATATTGATATATATTTTTATTTCACTGTAGTTACATTTTCAATGAATTTACTCTTCTGAAATATCATTTTATATACCAGCATAGATATGGTATATTGTAGTAACTATTTCATGTGAACTTAATGACAATAGGCATTTCGAAGTTGTTGCATAAAATGTTTTATATATATCTATTAGGTCAAACATTTTAATCATATAGTTCAATTATTCTCTATTTTTTGTGTGCTCATTTCTATTATTAGTTACAGCTGGATTAAGGTTTTCCTCTGCCAGTTTGCACTTGCTTACCTGCTTTTAAGTCTATTAGTTTTTGCTATATAATTGAGAACATACAAATTTATACTCTATCTTCCTGAGAGACTGAACATTTTATCATAATGAAATAGCTCTGTATATTGTAATGCTTCCTGATTAGAAGCTATTTTGTCTGATGTTAGACTGGCAAAATCAGCTTCGTTTAGAGTGTGCTTGATATGCACTTTTTAAAAACATTTTACTAGCTCTAGTCCTGCATCTTCAAAATTAAGGTGTGGTTCTTCTAATTAAAATATAGTGGCTTTATTTCTTTTCCAGTCTGAAAAATTATTGTTTCATAAATGGATAGTTTAGTCCATTGATATTATGTATTTACTCTTTTGTCATTTGGTTGTGTGGGTTTTTTTTTTTTTTTTTTTTTGTACCATTTGTTCTTTGTTATTTCCTTTACATTAATTATTTTATATTATCCTATTTTTGCCTCTATTAGTTTTGTCTTTTAACTAGAACAGTTCATCCATATTTAGATTTATATCCATTATCTTAAAATTTGTATTGTTGTCCATTTGTTTCATTTGTTCTGCTCCTTTTTATTTGACTTTTTTTTAGAATTAACACATTACAAAATTATTTTCTTTCCCCTTTTATTAGGCAGTTAGTTATGTATTATTTTAGAAGCTATGCTTTAGATTACAATATACACATGACATATTACAATCTACTATAAGTCAGTAATTTTGCCATGATGAGGCTATCACCTGGACATGGCTAGCACATTGAACATTTTTATTACATTTAAGCTTTCCCTACTTTTATGCTATTGTTGCCAAGTATTTTAGCTTTAAATGTATTTAATTTAATAAAACATTATTATTATTGTTTTAGTTCATTTTTATTTAGACTTCCCCAAATATTTATTTTGTCATTTACTCTATTGTTTCTTCTTCCTGTATTTCTTTCTAGGATCAATTTTCTTCTTTTCAAATAATTGTCTTCATTATGCTTTTCAGTGTAGATTTGCTGGTGACAAATTTTCTCAGTTTTCTTTTAATGGACATTCTTTTACTTTGACTTCACTTTAAAAGGATAGTTTTACTGATATAACATTCTAGTTTGACAGACTCGTAACCTCCTCACCGCCCCCCACCACCCCTCCAATATTTTAAAGGTATCATTGCCTTGTTTTCTGGCTTCAATCATTTATGTTGAGAAGGTAGCTGTATCTATTCTTTGCTGCTTGAATCTGATGTATTTTTTTTCTCTTCTGCTTTTTAAATTTCCCCTTTGTCTCTGGAGTTCAGATACTTCAGTACTATGTGCCTATATATGATTTTCTTTGTATTTTATAGATTTACAGATTGTAGTACTTATTGAATCAGACTTAATATTTTTGTTTGGAAAAATTCTCAGATATTTTAACATTTTACCTACTCTATTTTTTCATCCTTTCTGAATTTCCAATTAAATTTGTGCTATGTCTTTTTACCAATTCCCATGTTTTTTATACTATATGGTTTTCTCCCCCCTTTTTTTTAATTTGGATGTTTGCTTCTAATCTGCATTCTAGTTCACTTATCTTCCCTTAACTATTTGTAGTTATTGTTCTAATTCACTATATGCCTGTTAATTTTTATTAAATGCCAGACATTCTGTATGAAAAAACTGTACAGGTGCTTTTTCATGTTATGCTTTCAGGAGAGGTTTCACTCTATCCTCTGGATGTCAGCAAGGGTAGGGGGAGGTCATGTATTCCAGTCAGGGAATGAGCTGACTTGATGTTAGAATTTAGTTTTTGTGAGCTTCCCTCTGCTGTATTTCCTTTATTCCTGAGATATATTTCTCTAGTGATCCCAACTGAAAGCTAGCATGTTTCCTAGAGCCTTTTTAATTGGCAAATTCAGAATACTAATTTGTGTCACCTTAGTGCTGTAAGATTGCTGAAATCTCAACTCAGGTTTTCAGTTCCTTTTTGTTGGTTTCTTAGTTTAAGCATTAGTTAATGTCTCTAGGGGAAAATCAGTTCAAAGTTCCACGATCAGTTGTCTATGCCTGCCTTCCTCTGGAATTTTGGCATGCTCAAGTCTTGGTACATTTAAAAGCCCAAATTCCGAATTTTGTGTTTGCAGCCCCATGAGGCTGCCAAAAGATCTGCTAAACCACTGTTTTCTTCTTGGATCTCTGCTCAGTTTATTGTGTAGCTCTTCAGTGCCTTGCTACCTACAGCTAATTAATTATCACATACTTCAAGGAGAAAACCAGTTCACAAAATGTTGGATTCCCTCAATGAATGTTCCTTTCTCTAAGGATTCTGGTCTCTTGAGTTCTGACTGTATCAGAGGCTCTCTGATGTTTTCACACATGCATATGTTATATTTCTTTCAGTTTTTAAAGGTGTTTTCAGTGGGAGTGTTGCCTCCTATAAGCTATTTTGTCAAAGTTGAAGGCAGAAGTCTCATATTAACGTTACTTTAAAATTGGTCCCTGTACTAACTGAAGTACACAACAAATACTTTAGGAAAAAAAACAACTTAAGCCAGAATAATATACCAAGAATTACTGGTAAAGAGAAATCAAGTTATTAGGAGCAGCCAGAAGTACTAAGAGAAAAGAAACAAATCTCTGAAGAACTTCTACCTTACAGTTTAGCCTGGAAGTAGCTCACTTACTAAAAAGAAAGTTTGGAACCTTCTGTTTGTCAGAGAGGGCCTTTACTTAGTTTAATAAATCTTAAAGAAAGTAAGCATATAAAAATGAAGATTGCCTTTGCTAAATCTCCAAGAGAAAACTGTGCTAAGAGTAGAGGAAAAGGCTCTACTGGTTCGTTGTGGCTGTTTTGGATGCTCAGGACTTTACCTTGCCTGTTAGTTGGTCTAGTAGACCTTATATTAATTGCATCTTTGTGTCACGGTACATTCTGAAACATCTTCCAATTGAGGGCTGTATTTACATCTGTTAAAGTACTACTTGGGTGAAACCTATCTGCTCCGTTCTTGCCTTTCCTATGAGCCATTCAAAGGCAGAATGAAGAACAGGATCTACAATCTAGCCTCTGTCTTCTGGATGTCTATGAACTATATCCATTAGAATGACAGAGTCAATAAGCAGTTAGAGAGACATGCAGGAATTTGAATTTTTTTTGCACTGATGGCTAGTTAGAGGCTGGTTAACAGGAGGCCCTTGTAGGTGATGGAGCTTGTTTTTTTTCTAAACTATTGGAGGCAGGCATATGAGAAGGGTGTTTCAGTTATACTTTAAGACATTTGACTTACCTCTAATGAGTGTTGATAATTTCTAGAATACTTATAATCAAATGTAAGAGTGAAAATACTGACTAAAGATAAGTACAAATGTTACTGGAATGTAATTTGGCCAATAAGAGTTGTATGATACACTTCCCCCCCAAAGAAGGGAAAAAATTAACAAATAAACAACTACATTTTGACATGAGTAACTGAGGAAGTATGCTGGAGAACATCAGGGAAGCAGTGAAATTCCTGAGGAACATGGAAACTCAGGATAGCACCATAGAGAGGGAAGCAGCTCATCGTGTCTCTGCCGTTGTGTCTCCCCAACTGGGATCAGCTCAGAGCCAGGGGAGTCTTCTTGTGGGGAAAAGGTAAACTAGACACCCTTGGGAGTCCCTATCACCACCAGATACAAGTAGCCATTTCTGCAAGAGTATTTCCAGTTCTCATAGACACCAAATCCAGAATGGACAGTTGCTAAGAGTCCACACAACTGTATTATCCCAGAGTAGAAATACTCTTGGCAACCCCGATCCCTGCAACCTAAGCTGCTACAGTGCCATCTTGAAACCAGAACCAGACCTAGAGTGTGTCCTGCCTTGAGATCAGTAGCCACCAACTCCCTTTATCTCTGATGCTTCACTATCCTTGTACTAACATTCACATGCATGCCTGCAGCACCAGTACACAGGTTGCTGGGAGTTTGTGCCTGAAGGACTGACCAAGACCCCAGTGTATGAATGCATGAGGCACCCTATCCCTCTGGAAAACAGTCAGGCCTGTGAAGTGGAGAAGCTCCAGGTAGCCAGTCATCTACAGCACACCCACTCTTGGAATAACAGCCGGTATGAATGAGACGCCATCATCCCCAGAGAGGACCCCACACAGCTGCCTGGCCCATACATGCTGCACCTAGCCTGACAACCAGTTTGGTGGTGGCCCCAACCTCCCAGACAGCCTGCCACACAACTTGCTGGCCCAGCCCACCCATATGCAATTGGCCCTCAAACCAACCCAGTGCTATTTACCCCAGAAAAATCATGCCACCACCATCACAAACCCCTGCAGCCTAGGTACTTGAGTCATTTGCACACATTGCAGATGAGGATTACAGCTGAAGAATCTGTTCATAGACCATGCTACTGAGTACACTCAGAACCAAAGTCAGCATACCATTTCCAACTGACACCCTAGGAACCATCTACAGGAAAAAGTCTTTTCCTTCAAAAACTATTCCATAAAATTGAAAAAAGAAAAGGCCATCTACTAGAAATGAATAGAGCAATATAGGGACACAAGAAACATAAAAGGCAAGGAAATATGACATCCTCAAAGTAACACAATGAGTGTCCAGTAACAGATCCCAAAGAAAAAGATTCTTACAATATAATTGAAAAGGAATTCAAAGTAATGATATTAAGGAAACTCAATGAGCTATAAGATAATATGGGCAAACAACAATGAAATCAGGAAAATAATGATTTGAATGAGAAATTCAACAAAAAGTTAGATATCAGGAGAAAAAAACAGAATTCTTCAAGTAAAATAGTTCAATCAATAAAATAAACATATAATTGAGAACTTTTATAACAGACTAGATCAAGCAGAAGAATTTCAGAACTTGAAGACAATCTTTTGAAATAACCTAGTCAGAGAAATAGAAGGGAAGAAAGTCTATGGGAATTATGGGATGCCATTATGTGAACAAATGTTTACATTATAGGAGTATAGAGGAAGAAGAAATAAAGGCACAGAAAATCTGCTTAACAAAATAATAGCTAAAAACTTCCCAAGTTTAGGGAAAGATATGGATATTCAGATACAAGAAGCTCAAAAGTCCCTGGTGAAATTCAACCAAAAAAAAAACAAAAAACAAAACTTCTCTGAGGCATATTATAATCAAACTGTCAAAAGTCAAAGACAAAGAATTCTAAAAGCTGCAAGAGAAATATTTCACCACACATAAGGAAATCTTCATTAGACTATTAGCAAAATTTTCAGATGAAATTTTCCAGACCAGTATGGAATGAGATAACGTATTCAAAGTGTGAAAAGAAAAAAACTGTAAGACAAGAATACAATGTACTATAAATACTAGGCCAGCCTTCCAAGAAATGATTAAGAAGTGCTACAATGGGAAACAAAATGAAGAAAAACACTGTCATGAAAGCATGTGAAAGTGTAAGTGCCATCAGTATAGGAAAATTCATAACCATATCTTGGCACCAAAATGGTGTTATGTAAATCATTCAATCCTGTAGTATGAAGATTTAAAATAAAAATGGTCAAAAACAACACCACCTATGATTAGTGGCTAAGGCACACAAAAGACGATACTAAGGCAACCAAAATACAAATCCTGTGTGTGGGGAAAAGTCTAGAGTATTTTTATGTGACCAAACTTAAGTGGTTTTCTGCTAAAAATAGTATGTTTTAACTACAAGTCTCTTTATGGCAAAACCATAGTAACCACAAAGAAAAAATTAGAGCAGATATACCAACGAGAAAGAGAAACGAAATGAAGCTTAGAACCACAGAAAACCACCAAACCACAGAAGTAAATAATGGAAAGAAAGAAAAGAAATAAGGATCTACAAAACAACGAGGAAACAATTAACAATATGACAGTAGGAAGTCCTTATTTATCAACAACAATCTTATATGTAAATGATTAAATTCCTCAGTGAAAAAATACAGAGTGGTTGAATGACTAACAAAACAAGACCCAACTATATGCTGCCTAAAAAGACTCCCCTTACTGACTAAAAGTGAAAGGATGGATAAAAATATTTCACGCGAACAGAAACCAAAAGCCAGCAAGAGTAATCATACTTGTATCATAAAAATATAATTTAAATCAAAAACTATAAAAAGAGATAAAGAAAGTCATTGTATAATGAGAGAGAAATCAATATAACAAGAGGGTAAAACAATCATAAATATTTTTATGCCTAATACCCAAATATTTCAAGGAAATGTTATTAGATATAAAGGGAGAGATAAACTCTAATACAATAATAGTACACGGCATCAAAATCCACATTCAGCAATGGACAAATCAGCTAGACAGAAAATCAAAAAAGCAACGTCAGACTTAACCTATACTGCAGACCAAATGGACGTAAGAGACATTTACAGAACATTCCGTCTAACAGCTAAAGAATACATATTTTTATCAACTGCACATGGAATATTCTCCAGAATAGATGACATGTGAGGCCACAAAACAATTCTTACAAATTTAAGAATGTAAAGATTATATTTTCAAGTCACAGTATTATAAAATGATAAATCAACAACAAAACCTTATCAGTGTATGGAAATTAAATAACTTTCTTCTGTATAACTAATGGGTCAATGAATACATTTTCTAATTGAAATTTTTTTTTGAAAATAAGAATGAAAACACATCATACCAAAGCCTGTGAGACACAGCAAAAGTGGTTCTAGAAGCAAGTGTATGGCAATAAAATCTTATATCAAAAAAGAAGATTTCTAAGAACCTAACCATGTACCCCAAGAAACTAGAAATACAAAACTAAACTAAACCCCAATTTGGCAGAAGGAAGAAAATAATAAAGCCCAGAGCAGAAATAAATGAAATAGAAACTAAAAGAGTTTCAAACTATCAACAAATTTAAGAGTTGTTTTTGAAAAATAAAATTGGCAGTCTTTTAGCTAGACTAAGAAAAAAAGAGAAAAGACCCAAATAAAGAAAATTAGAGATTAAAAAAGGACCATTTCAACTGTTGTCACAGAAATACAAATTACTATGAAAGACCGCTATGAACAACTGTATGCCAAAAAATTTGAGAAGAAATAGATAAATTTCTGGACATACACAACCCACCAAGACTTCAGAACTTCGACCAGCAGCACCCCCAGATCCTGAGGCATAGGCCTTGATTACACCATCAACTTCCCTGGTTCTGAGGCTTTCAAACTTGAATGGAGCTTATACTGCTGGTATCCCAGGGTCTCCAGCTTACAGACAGCCTGTTGTAAGACTTCTCAGCCACCATAATCATGTGAGCCAATTCCCCTAATAAATCCCGCCTGATATGTTTACATACACATCTTTTGGTCTGTCTCTCTGGAGAACCCTAACACACACAGATTTAGCATTTGGGAAGCCAAAAATAATTCCTTCTCACTGTATTCTTTACAACACAAATGGAAGAGATCTGTGAAATTGTTCTTTCACAAAAAGGCTGTGACAAGTGTATGAAGCTACTTAGTAATGAAAGATAAAAGTTTAAAGCTAATTATTATTGGTGCTGTGAAAGCAGGGAATTGCTTAATTGCAATGGCCAAGCAATAACTAGAGTTTCAAATGGACAGCACATCTTTACAAAATTTGTAGATCACAATCACTCTCCAAATACAAGGGCAGCCAGTGTTTCAAAAAATCACAAAAGTGAAAACTCAGGCAAAAAAATAGAAGAACTCTCTCCTGCTCCTGCCAAATTATCTAATCATGTACTACTTCTGCTCCTTCACACATAGCACCATACTTGGCTTCCAAAACTACCCTTTGTCAGAGAATAAAAATAATTCTACAAGCTCAATGACTTTCTGAACCAAAGACATTTGCTGATATTGACGTTTCTTCAGTAGTACAAAACACATTAAATGGTGAACTATTCTTAATTAGAGATTTGACTGTCAAAGAAAATAGACTTCTTATATTTACCACTAAATCTAACAGAAAAACTAGTGCATGTTTGCTTTGGCTAATGGATGGCACTTTCAAATTGTCCCTGTGGTTTTTTTATGAAATATGTACAATTCATACCCCTGTTGGATCCAACTTATTTACTCATTTATATATTACTGAATGAAAAAAAGTGGAGCACTTTATAAATGGTTATTTGAATTTTTGGTGGACTTTGCAGAAGCAAATAGATTTTAATTGAATCACCAGACCATAATCATAGACTTGGAATTCAGCGTGATCAAGGCTCCTAAAAGTGAATTTCAAGGTGTTATCAATAAAGCTTTTTCCTTATTCAACTCAATGCATCTGGCAGACAATTTAGATGAGTGGATTGGCCACGTGATAAGGCCACAGTGAAAACTTCAGCTAAAAATGTGTCATTTGCCTGCATTGGCATTCCTTCTAACTGATGACATTCCAGGAGTTTTTAATAAATTAAAGCTGCATTTGCCCGGAGAAGCCAGTGAGTGGTTCAAAAATAATTATGTGCACAGGAGGATAAAAAGACACATAGTGGTGTTGCTTTTCAATCATCAGTGTTGTTCCTGCCAAATTCGTTGTCAGAATATGAATGCATGTAGAATAGATTTCTGCATGCTCAAGACAACATGGAAGCCTAGCACAAAAGATGAGAAAAGGTAACAGGGAATGCTCACGTCCATGAATATTGACTCAGAGAAGAATTGCAAAAAGAGCACCATCACGTTTAAACTGAATGTGAATATATTCTCCATGGAAAACCATGCTTCCCCTGGACTGCCACAAAAAGCGGATTTACACTTTTCATATATTGAGTTTTCTTTTTTGGTTTTTTGTTGTTTTCTTTCCTTTTAAAATTATTTCCCCCCCCCCATTTAAATTGTCAGTATTAATTTTTTACAATTTGCTACGTTATTTATTTTATCTTCACATCGTTTTTAATATTGGCAGTATTCATTATAGAAAGACTTTTTGAGTTCTAATTTTTTATGCACCTTTTGCAAATTTGACTTCACAAAGGTGCACTGTCACGTTGGCTTTGTGCGTAAGCATTGTGCGTGTGTGTAGAAACGTTGAAATGTCCTCAATGAATGAAGAGATGTCCTTTTCAGACATCTGCATTTGTGGAAGATAAAACTTCTCAAGATGTTGGCTCTTTGAGTGACTACGTATGTGGTGGTGACCAGTTATGGTTTTTGATCAGTCTCATCAAATGGCTTAGGTTGTGGGTCATGGTATTTCAGATGACGGCAGTTACATAAGCTATTTATTAGTACTGTTTGTCTGCTTTAACTGTTGTACTCATGTGACTGCATTAGTGTACGTGAGAGTATGTGCTTGCAAAAATATGTACAGTTGCCCATTTCCTTGATTAGAGTGCCCTGTGAAGTGTTCTGTCATGTTTTCATATGTTTCTCAAATACATCTCCATGTTAAAATAAAAATAAATATCTTTAAAGAAGTTTTAAAATAATTTTTCCAGAATTATATTTTCAGGATTTTGATCTTTTGGAATTACAACATTCAGGATTATGATGTTTGGGATTGGATCTTTAAAATTAGATGTTTAAAGTATATTCATAGATATATGTAAATATCACCACAGTAAATTTTAGAATATTTTCATCATCTCTCCCAAAACTCTTGCATGCTTTACCTATCATACAAACCCTTCACCCCTCAGCTGACTCCCACCCTCACCCCTAGCCCTAGGCAACTATTAATCTACTTTATGTCTCTATAAATGTTGTGGTTCTAAACATTTCATGTTAATGGAATTATATAATAGATAGTCTTTTGTGACTGGCATCTTTCATTTAGCATGATGTTTTTAAGATTTGTCCAATTTGCAGCATGTCTCAGTACTTCATTTCTTCTTATGACTAAATAATATTTCATTATGTGGATATATCACATTTTGATTATTCATCAGTTGATAAACAGGTGTTTCCACCTTTTGGTTTAAGATGAATAATGCTTCTGTGAAATACTCTTTTACAAGTTTCTGTGTAGACATATGTCCTTTGGCGGGTATATGCCTAGGTGTAGAATTACTGGGTTATATGATAACTCTATGTTTAATTATTTGAGGAACTGTCAGATGGCTTTTCAAAGAAGCTGCACTACTTTGCATTCTCACCAGTAGAGTGTAAGCATTCAAATTTCTCCACATTCTTGCCAACACCTTTTATTCTAGTCACCCTACTGGGTGTGAAATGGTATTTCATTGTGGTGTTTGTTTATTTGTTTTGAGATGGACTCTTGCTATGTCTCCCAGTCTGCAGTGCAGTGGCACAATCTTCGCTCACTGCAACCTCCGCCTCCCGGGTTCCAGCTATTCTCGCATCTCTCCTGAGTAGCTGGGATTACAGGTGCGCACAACCACACCTGGCTAATTTTTTGTAGTTTTAGTAGAGGGAGTTTCACCATGTTGGACATCCTGGTCTCAAACTCCTGACTGCAAGTGTCCCACCCGCCTTGGCCTCCCAAAGTGTTGGAATTACAGGTGTGAGCCACCACGCCCAGCCTCATTGTGGTTTTAATTCGTATTTTCCTGATGACTAATGTTGTTGAGTTTCTTGAAGAAACATTTATTCATCTGATTTACCCATGTTTGATTTAGTTGTCTTTTTATTATTGAGTAGTAAGAATTCTTTACATATTTTGGATACAAGTCACATACAAAACATATGATGTGCCAATATTTTATCTCATTTCTTTTCACCTTCTTTGTGGTGTCCTTTCAAGTAGAAAAGTTTTTCACTTTGGTGAAGTCCGATTTCCTAATTTTTTGTTGTTGTTGTTATTGTCATTGCATAAGCTTTTAGTGTCATATCTAAAAATCCTTTGTGAAACCCAAGTTCATGAAGGTTTACCTCTTTGTTTTCTACTAAGAGTTTTAAAGTTTTCACTTTTACACTTAGGTCTTTGATCCATTTTGTATACATTTCTATATGTGGTGTGACATAAGAACCAAACTTCACTGTCTGCATGTGACTATGCAGTTATCCCAGCACTTTTTGTAAAAAAACTATTATTTCTTCATTGGATGGCTTAGAATCCTTGACAAAAATAAGCTGATTATAGGTAAATGGCTTTATTTCTTGAATTACTATTCTATCTCATTAATTTATATGTCTATCCTTTCACCAGTGCTAGAGTGTCTTGATTATAGTTGCTTCGTAATCATTTTACAAATAGGAAGGCATGATAACTTCTAGTTCCAAAATGATGGCATAGAAGCAAGCTGGCTTTACTCTTCCAACAGAAAAATCAAAAATAAATATATACAATGGCAAAATTATCTCCATTAATATCACAGAAATAAAACATGAAGATACGACAGTTCTCAGGGCCACAGAGAAATGAAAAAAACAAAACAAACCAAACAAACAAACAAACAAAACAAAGAAAAACCACAAAACTCCAAGCTGATGGTAAGAGAGTTAGACTTCCATACCCATGAAACTATTTCCTCCCAATCTATCCGGCATTAAGTGTGCAGAAAATCCTCCCTCTCCAACTCATAGTTTCTACGTTGGAAAAAGTGAGCAAAGTAGACAAACAGCTATCCTATAATCTTGAGTTCACTGGTGAGGGACTGGTTTCTGCCTCAACCTATGGGAAGCTCAGAGATGCCTAGAGGGAGAAATATTCTTAAGGACAGCCAGAGACAAAGGAAGGAGGTGAGACCATCATCTCCAGCACTGGAAACTCTGCTCTGAAACTTGGTCATAGAAGACAAGAATCAGAGTGGCTTTTCCGCAGCACTGTACTGTAGGAGGTTTGTTCTACAGGTCTCCTGGGCAAAAATTCCCAGTCAGACTTTCTGTACTCTGAGATATCCCATTTGGGACCTCCCTTACTCAGAATAAGAGACATCCTGAATATTTACTAGAACCAAGACAAACCTGGGCTAGAGGTATCATCTGGTGCCAAACAGATAAACAACAACAAAAACAAACAAACAAAAAAAACAAGGCAGCAACCCAGTGGGTGAGAGGGAGAAGAAAGAAAATCAACAGGTAAATTACAAAAACCTTTAAACAAATATGTCCAAAAAAATAAAAAATTAAAAAAAAAACAAGACAGAAAAGACTGGAATAAATAAATAATCCTTCAATGCAAAGACATAGATATACATCTAGAAGAAACAGAATTTAGGGAATCATAACCTTCTCCAACAGACAAAGCAAGAAACCAGTCACTGACCCTAAAGAGATGTTGATACG
This sequence comes from Chlorocebus sabaeus, assembly GCF_047675955.1. NCBI lineage: Eukaryota > Metazoa > Chordata > Mammalia > Primates > Cercopithecidae > Chlorocebus > Chlorocebus sabaeus. The sequence goes on from NC_132928.1 coordinate 65,586,707, forward strand.
TGAACTCTCTATACAAAAAATCAAAATTGCAGTTTTAAGGAAACTATGATCTCTAAGATAACATATCAAAGCAATTTAGAGATTTATTAGAGAAATTTAACAAATATATTGAAATAATGAATCAAATAGAAATCTTGGACCTGAGAAATACATTTGCTGAACTGAAAAACTCATTAAAGGTTCTCAACAGCAGAATGAATAAAACAGGAAATAATTGATAAGATCAAAGACAGGCTATTTGAAGATACACAGTCAGAAGAGAAAAAAATAATGAATGCATAGAAATGAAGATCATCTATGAGATACAGAAAATTACCTCAAAAGACCAAATCTAAGAATTATTTGTGTTCAAGAGGAAGTTGAGCAAGATTAAGACATAGAAAGTTCATTGAAAGAAATAATAAGAGAAAACTTTCCAAAACTTAAGATATATCCAGGCACAGGAAGGTCAGAGAACACCAACCAGATTTGATCCAAGTAAGACTACCACTAAAACATAAAACAATCAAATTCTCAAAGGTCAAGGACATAGAGAGGATCCTAAAAGCAGAAGCATATAACGTATAAAGGAGCTGGCAACAGATTTCTCAATGAAAACCATACATGCCAGAAGGGAGTGAAAAATACTTTTGAAGTGTATAAAGCTATTCAAGAATACTATATTCAGCAAAAAACTTTCAAATATAAAGGAGAGATAAAGTCTTTTCTGGACAAACAAAAGCTCAAAAAATCCACCACCACCAAATCCAGCTTATAATAAATGATAAAGGGAGTTCTTTAATCCAAAAGAAAAAAACACTAATATGCAAGAAGAAAATATGTGTGAAGGCCCAAAACCAACAAACAAAATTAAGTATAAGGAAAAACCCAGAAAACTCTAATGCTAAAATTGTGGTGTGCCATACAATCATAGCTCTAGCATAAAATCCAAAAGGCAAATTTATGAAAAACAAAAGTAAAACAAAAAAACCAAAACCTGTTAAAAAATAGGCTATATTAAAATATGTAAATTGAGAGAATATAAAGTCAAAATGTGAGGAGGGATAGAGTTAAAGTGTTAAAGTGTAGATGCTTTTTTTTTTTTTTTTTTTTGGAGACAGAGTCTCACTCTTGTTGCCCAGACTGGAGTACGATGGCACGATCTCAGCTCACCGCAACCTCTGCCTCTCGGGTTCAAGTGATTCTCCTGCCTCAGCCTCCTGAGTAGCTGGGATTACAGGCATGCACAACCACGCCCAGCTAATTTTTGTGTTTTTAGAAGAGACGGGGTTTCGTCATGTTGGCCAGACTGGTCTCAAACTCCTTACCTCAGGTGATCCTCCCACCTCGGCCTCCCAAAGTGCTGAGATTACTGGCGTGAGCCACTGCACCCAGCCATGTAGATGCTTTTTAAATTTTTTTTCTTTGTTTCTATTTTTTTCTTTGTGATATAAGTTGTCATCTCTTTAAAATAATTTGTTATATCTAGAAGATTTTTTGTAAGTCTCATGGTAACCACAATGCAAAATACATATTTTTAGTGACATATATTCACTAAAAATAAAAAGCAGCAAATTTAAATATACTATCAGAGAAAATTACTTAATCACAAAGGAAGATAGTAAGAAGAGAAGAAAGAAAGAGTTACAAGATAATAAAGAAACAACAAAATGGCAGTAGTAAATCCTTATTTATCAATAACAACACTGAATATAAAATTCACTCAATTATCTAATTAAAGGTATAGAGTGTCTGAATCGATAAAGAAATAAGATCCAACTATACGTAGCCTATAAGAAGCCTACTTCACCTGTAAAGACACACATAGTCTGAAAGTGAAGAGAATTAAAGTATTTCATGGAATGGAAACCAAAAAAAAAAAAAAAAAAAAAGAGCAGGAGCAGCTATACTTATATCAGATAAAATAGACTACAAATCAAAGACTGTAAAAAGAGACAAAGACGATCACTGTATAATAATAAAGGAGTCATTTCAGTAAGAGGTTTTAACAATTATAAATATCTGTGCACTCAACACCAGAGCTCCCAAGTATATAAAGCAAACATTAATAGATATAAAGGGAGAAATGAATTGCAATATAATAATAGTATAGAGGACTTCAACACCCCACTCTCAGTAATAGACAGATCATCCAGACAGATAATCAACAAAGAAACATTAAACTACACTAGACCAAATTGGTACAACTGACATTTACAGAGCATTTTACCCATCTGCTACAGAATATACATTCTTTAATCAGCACATGGAACATTCTCCAGTATAGACCATATCATTGGCCGCAAAACAAATCTTAATGCATTCAAATGAGAAGAAATCGTATCAACCATCTTTTCTGCCGTTATTCCCACAAAGGAATAAAACTAGAAATCATGAAAATGTGAGGAAACTGGAAACTACACAAATACATGGAAATTAAACATGTTTCTCAGTGATCAATGGGTCAATGAAGACATTAAAAAGAAAATTTAAAACTTTTTTGAAACAAATGAAAATGGAAAAACAACATATCAAAATCTATGGCCTGATACACCAAAAGCAATACTAACAGAGAAGTTTATAGCAATAAATGTCTATATCAAAACAGTAGAAAGTCTTCAAATAAATGACCTAGTAGTGTACATCAATAAATTAGAAAAACAACAAACCAAAACCAAAAAGAAAATAAATAATGAAGGTCACAGCACAAATAAATAAAAGAAACTAAAAAATGCAGAAGATCAATAAAATGACAAGTTGGTTTTTTTAAAAGATAAAATTGACATACCTTTGGCTAGACTAACTAAAAGAAAAAGAGCAAGGACCCACATAAATACAATCAGCACTGAAAAGAAGATATAAAAACTGAAATCTGCTAGGTGCAGTGGCTCACACCTATAATCCCAGCATTTTGGGAGACCAAGGCGAGTGAATAACGAGGTCAAGAGATTGAGACCATCCTGGCCAGTGTGGTGAAGCCCCATCTCTACTAAAAATACAAAAATTTTCTTGGCGTGGTGTCATGTGTGTGTAGACCCAGCTACTTGGGAGGCTGAGGCAGGAGAATCGTTTGAACGCGGGAGGTGGAGGTTGCAGTGACCCAAGATCACACCACTGAACTCCAGCCTGGGCAACATTATATGAGGTCAGCATTACCCTGATAACAAAGCCAAACAAGGACACAACAACAACAAGAAAAACTACAGGCCAATAAACATAGCTGCAAAAATCCTCAACAAAATAATAGCAGACTGAATCCAGCAATGCTTTAAAAAGATCATTCACCATCATCAAGTGGAATTTATCCCAGGAAGAAGGGTCTTTCAACATTCACAAATCGATAAATGTGATAAATCACATTAACTGAACCAGGAACAAAAACCATATGATCATTTCAATAGATGCTGAAAAAACATTCAATAAAATTCAACATCCCTTTATAATAAAAACCGTCAACAAATTGGGTATAGAAGGAACATGCCTCAAAATAATAAAGACCATATGTGACAAATCCACAGCTAACATTGTATTAAATAAGTAAAAAATGGAAAGCCTTTCCTTTAAGATCTAGAACAAAACAAGGATGCCCACTTTCACCACATTTATTCAACGTAATACTTACTGGAAGTTATGGCCAGCAATTAAGCAAGAGAAAGTAAAAAAGGGCATCAAAATTGGAAGAGAAGTAGTAAAATTAGTCTTGTTTTCAGACATGATTTTATACCTAGAAAAGCTAAAGACTTCACCCAAGAAACTGTTAGAACTGATAAATGAATTCAATAGTGTTTCAAGATACAAATTCAACACACAAAACTCAGTGGCATTTATATATGCAAAGAGTGAATAGTCTGAAAAAGAAATCAAGAAAGCAATCCCATTTATAATAGCTACATAGAATATAAAATATCTAGGAATTGATTTAATCAATGAAGTGAAATATCTATACAAGGAAAACTATAAAACACTGATGAAAGAAATTGAAAAGGGCACAAGAAAATGAAAAGATATATCATGTGCATGAATTGGAAGAATTAATATTGTTAACAATACTACCCAAAGCAATTTATAGCCAGTGTAATCCCTATCGAAATACCAATGACATTTTTCAGAAAAATAGAGAACACAATCCTAAAATTGATATGGAACCACAAAAGAACTCAAACAGCCAAAGCAATCCTGAGCAGAAAGAACAAAGTCGGGAATCACACTACATGACTTCAAAATATACCACAAGGCTGTAGTTACCAAATCAGCATGATAATGGCATAAAAACAGATACATAGGCCAATGGAACAGAATAGCAAACCCAGACATAAATCCATGCATTTACAGCCAAATCCTTTTTTTTTTTTTCTTTTCTTTTTTTTTTTTTTTTTTTTTTTGAGACAGAGTCTCGCTCTGTCTCCCAGGCTGGAGTGCAGTGGCGCCATCTTGGCTCACTGCAAGCTCCGCCTCCCGGATCTCGCTCTGTCTCCCAGGCTGGAGTGCAGTGGTGCCATCTTGGCTCACTGCAAGCTCCGCCTCCCGGGTTCCCGCCATTCTCCCGCCTCAGCCTCTCGAGTAGCTGGGACTACAGGCGCCACCGCGCCCCGCTAATTTTTTGTATTTTTAGTAGAGACGGAGTTTCACCGTGTTAGCCAGGATGGTCTCGATCTCCTGACCTCGTGATACACCCGACACTGCCTCCCAAAGTGCTGAGATTACAGGCGTGAGCCACTGCCCAGCAAAGCCAACTCATTTTTGAATAGGTGCCAAGAACATAGAATGTGAAAAGAACAGTCCCTTCAATAAATTGTGTTGTGTTCAATAAATCCATGAACATGAAAATTTTTCATTTATTTACATTTTTTTAACTTCTTTCAAGTATTTTTAGTCATCAGAATAAAAGTTTTATGCTTCTATTTTTAATTTATTCATAATGTTATTCTTCATAATAATATAAATTGTATTCTTAATTTTACTTTTAGATTGTTCATTGCAAATATATAGAAACACAATTGATTTGTGTATTTTTCTTGTGTCCTGCAACCTTGCTGAACTCTTTCATTAGTTCTAAGAGTTGTTTAGTGGATTCTTTAGGAATTTCTTTATATAAGATGATGTTATCTATGAATAAAATAGTTTTCTTTCTTTCCAATCTGGTTGCCTTTTCTTTTTCTTTCTTTCTTTTTTTTTTTTTTTTTTTTTCAAAATTGTCATGGCTAGAATCTCTACTCTAAGGTTAAATGTCAATAGAAGTGGTAAAAGCAGACATCCCTGTATTATTTCTGTTATTAGGGGAGAATTATCCAGTCTTTCATATTTTTCATCCATATCCATGAGAGATATTGGTCTGTAATTTTCTTTCTTGTGATATATTTTGGTTTCTGTATCATGGTAATACTGGCCTCAGAAAATAAAATGAGAAACATTTCTTCTATTTTTGAAAGAGTTTGTAAAGAATTGGTATTAACTTTTTTGGTGGGATTCAGTGATAAAGTCATCTGGTCCTAGGCTTTTCTTTGTGTTATTTTTGATTTACTAATTCAATCTCTTCATTTGTTTTATACGTATATTCAGATTGTTTAAGCTTTTTATTTTTTGTTTTTTTGGTTTTTTGGTTTTTTTTTTAGTCAGTTTTAGCAGTTTGTGTATTTCTAGCAGAATCTACTGTCATAACCACTATACAACCAGCTGGCATTTGGAATGATTTTTCACATTTTCACAGGGAGACCTGGTGTTTAGCTGAGTAATTTTTTCTGGCCACTATATATTCTAGTTGGTTGTAATATATGGGGGGTGTGTATATCATACTGGTTGTTAAATATTTTGAATATTACTCCATAAATTATAGTCATACATTAGATAAACACCCACACATGATTATCATTTTCTTTTCCTACTGTATTTATTTTCATCCCTTTGCAACATATTAAACATGGGAGTAAGAACTCCTTAGAAGTAATACTACAGCATAGTGATGACATGCATTATCTGGGAAAAGGTGAATAAACAATCATTTAGAGTACAACGGATTTGGAAGTTCCTGACCACTTAGAAGATACAATTGGTACTTTTTCTCTTGGACTCTATTCTCTATAACTAAACACTCCTGATAAAGGAGATAAACCCATTCTCTTAGTAAATATGATGCTCTCTCAGTCTGAGGTGCTAAAGGAAAGATTCACTCTGAAACCTTCTCTCATGCAATGATTAATGAATCTAATATATATTCCTGATTCACAGTCTATTTCTCATCCCCCTACTTCCAATTTGCTGGTCCAAATGATGAAAGCCAAATTAAAGAAGGCCATAACCACAAATACAGCTTTAATTCTTTATTAATTTTAATCATAAGCAACCTTTCTATTGAAACCATAATGCATTATGAATGTGTTCACAGAGAGGGGATAATATGGTAGTGATGACATTTCTTGGATCTTTTTTTTTTTTATTATGGTTTAGCATCAACTTGTTCAAACATAAAAGAGCGGAGACTGATTAAATATCAGAGTTGGAATATAATGAAAGAAAAGTCCATAGCAAATATGTGGTGATTGTTTTAAATCAAATGTGTGGGAGGGTAGATTTCAGGTGATAGCTCAGCAGTTACACTCCTAATCCCAACTGAGGCTGCCATGTGGTTTTTCATTTGGCTTACAAAATGGAGCTGATTTTCAACAAGTCCCTGCTGGCTGGCCCACGAGCCAAGCACCACATGCCTTCTTTGGCATCTGACAATATTGTTGTTAATATTACAAGCTGAGGGAAGGAAGCCTCTCAGGATAACTTCTGCTTTGGAAAGTTGTATTAACTCATTAAAGTCCTAAAACCTCTCAGGTTTCTTTAAGTGGGTGGTCTGAAATAGATGAAAAAACGTACTCAATGTACTCAGAAGTGCCAGGATTTCCATTTATAGCATTAGTAAAGTAAAGGGTGAGGTTTTCATTTGGGGGGTTTCTACTTCAAGTTTGCCTATTACAGCAAGTCAAGAACCTTGAAAGTAATCTCATCATGAACTTGTTAATGAGATATATCATTTCACATTGGCCCAAACACAACCAGCATGTTTCCTTACCTGACCTTGTTGCTGTAAACTCAGGCTGGTCTACATTCACACTACCAGACAGGTGTACAATGGAAGGGAAACACCCGACAAATGCACTTTTTAGGGCCAATGCCCAGGATTTTTTCACTTGAACTTGGCCTTAATTTTTACCTTGCAATTATGCCATTTCATTCCTCTAGCCCTTTCCTATTTCCTGTTCTGTATGTTTCTGGAGGAAACTTAGGCAAAGAGGGCATGGCAGAATCACTCATAATATTAGAGAAAATCTGCATAAGCAGAGATTATCTCTGAAAACCTGGCAAAAGGAAAAAAGCAAACTGGAAAAATAAACCCCCAGCAAAATTTGAAAACTGCTGATTGCAAACACTCATGTCAGAGAATTGGTGACATACTGGGAGAAAGAAGAATGAAGACTTGTGGTTTATTTTATGTTCCAGAAATTACACTATATACTTTACAGGCATTGTGCTATCCAAATATTACCATTGTCCTTGATAGTTTCTAATCAGGGTGAAAGTTAGCCCGCTAAAATGGAAGGACCCCTACACCAGGAATCAGGTTTTGAAATCTAGTTCTACTTCTCATGGAGCTCTTTTGTCAAGCTATTTTGCCTTTCTTAGATTCTGTGTTCCTGTTTTTAGAATAAGAGTAATGATGCAATGCTGTCTGAGATTTGTTTTAAACTTTTAATTTCTTTAATTCCATAAACCTCAAATAAAGTACATTTCTTGGTGATTTTATAGAACCAGTTTTAATTGTTTTGTAATCATGGGCTCCTTTGACAATCTAAGAAAACTCACTATAATAGAAATCCATTTATTTGCTTGCCTATTTTTCTTTCCTTTGGGAATCTTTTTCCTTAATCTATGTGGTCCTATTGGGATACAGGGAAGCATGTGACCCAGCCTAGGCTAATCATAATATCACATTCCCCTGGAGCTAGTGATTGGTTCAAAGGGTGTACGTGGGTCACATGCAGACCAATCATGCTCTTTCCAAATAACCGTATAAATTGAAGATAGAGGATTGTTCCCTCCTCCTTTTGTAGGCTGTAGCCCCAGTGTTGCTCCAATCTTCCCAGGGTGTGGGAAAGACAGAAGACATTATTCTAGCAAGATACGATAAGACTGTCACATATAGAGACACAGAATGATGGGGAGAGAGAGAGAGTTGAGTCAATGGTATTAAAACCATAAACCCAATCAGCTTCATCCCTTGACACCCCAGTTATGTGAGTCTATAAATTGTCTTTATCATCTTTCCTTTTTTTTTTTTTTTTTTTTTGCCAGGGAGGTGAGTTACATGCTTAAGTTAGTTTTGGTTGTTTTTTTGTTTGTTTGTTTGTTTTTTTATTTCACTTTCTTTTGAACACATTCCTATGGACTCAAGATTCAGAACAAGAACAATGTCAAAAATGTTTTCTAAACAATGTATTTCAGGGGTGATAGAGCATTGGGGCACAGACCTTGTCCCTAGTTTAAAAACCTGTGCCCTAGAATGTAATAATAATAAAACTTTATGTTGTTCCTTCAAAGTTATAAAGCAGTTTCTATAAAATATTATTTAGTATTAATGAAAACTCAGGGATATTTGTATTATTATTACCATTTTGTAGATAAAGGATTGGAGATTCACAGAAGTTCAAAGACTTTTCTGCAGTTACATACTAGGAAGTAGGGATAGAGAGAAGTTCATTCTGCTCTTTCCAGTTTTGCTTTTTAGAGAAAACAGAGGAAGGAGAATGAGTAGGAAAACCCTCTTTCTCAGTTGTTCCATTTGCAGAATAGCAGGAGTAAAATTGAAGGTCGTAAAGAAAATTTACAATAATTTCTCATATTATCCCAGCCAACTTCCCATTTCTAATTGATTTTTCTCATGTTGCTTCTCCAGCTTGTGAGTACTGCTCAAACCAAATGTTTAAAAAACTTCCCCCTTGAAGATTTAATGACTCCAAATCTGTATTTGATTACTCGGTTCCATTGGGGTTTATGCTTGTGCAACAGCCAAGATAGAAGAGCAAAAAGAAATCTTGTTGGTCATGCATAATGTATCTGCTGCCACTGGATTTGGGCTGAGACCGAGACTGTGACGTCTTTACCGGGCTTGGCATTTACTTTGAGCTGTTTGCTTTGTTTGAACATATTCTCCTCAGACTGTGAGGGGTTTAACTCATGAGTCAACCACATACAACTACTCACACTATAAATTCCAAGAAAAGTCAAGGAGATTTAGTTTCTGGATTTGATCTTTAAATGACCAATAGATTTCATCTTCCTGTAAAGACAGTTAAAATCCTTCCCTTCCTCTTACCCTATTTCCCCCAACATACATCACCTCTTCAAATGAGAACTGGGAGAACCAGTGCTGCAATGTTAATAAATACTATGGTGACCCAATTAGTGGAAAAATATTTAAACTAACTAGGATAAGGCTGAATAGGTCTGGATCTACCATGACTTAGTTGTGTGATCCTAGATCAGTTTGCTTCTCCATTCTCAGTTTCCTCAGTGGTGAGAGAAGATTCTGGTACCAGAGATTTTAATGGACCATCTCTTCTCTAAAATTTTATAAAGTTGTAACAACAGAGCGATTTAATTTTATTTCTAATGTAATTTGTGTTCTACAATATAGTTTTCAGTCTTTGCTGCTTATTTATGGACTATTGATTGTATTTTCTAAACAGAGCCCTAGAAATAAATAAATATTTTTTCAGATTGTGTGAAAACATACTAGTTTAGGGATAATACCAATTCCAATACTGGCTTAAAGTGATTATTTTTAGCATTTGGTTCAAATATATATAAGATTATGTGTGTTAATATATGTGTCTTTGGACTTTCTGGAGAAATTAAGAATTCTCTTTGAATAAGATTTAGAGAAGTCATTGTAGGACTCGGTTCATAATTGTATTTGAAAACCATGATGCTATATTTCTTTTTTTGGAATATTAGTGGATGATATATTTAAGATAATTTTAGGTATATCTTGAAGTGTCCCACTTCTTATTCCCTAGGAATCGATAAAATACACAGCAAACATGATAACAGTTATAAAATCAAATTGAAATAGCATAATTAATTTAAAAATAAGAAACCCTAACTGTTATACATATTTTATATATATGTATATACACTTCTCTTATACTATGACTTTATATGTAAACAGCTCATAATACCATTCTCTAGAGAAAATTTAATTTTAACAAATAATCTAAAAAATGTTAGGCATAGAAAAAAGTTTCAATTTGTTAAATTCTAGCTGTATCACTCTGCTATTAAAGCAAAAGCACTTTCAATGAGTCTATTCTGCCTATTAAAGTGAAAATATCTCAACTTATTCAAGACACTTCATAATTTGACCAAATTCAACATTTAAAACATATTTTACATAAATTTTGGTAATTTCCAGTCAAACGTTACTAGATCATTTATTCAGCACATCTTGTACTTTCCCACTGATACATCTTTTGCTCATTCTTTGTTTATACAAAAACCTACCAATTCTGAAAATGTTAACCACATACTACTTCCTTCATGCATCTATCTCACATTCTTCTAACTAGAATTTGTCCTTTTTTCCCTCCCCTTATCTGTGTTTCATAATATTTTGTTTGTACCTCTCTTGTGGCACTTAACACACTAGTTTATAACATTGCTAGTGTCAGAAGGCTGATAAATAGAATTGTCATCTGCTTAAACAAAAGCCAACATATGAAAAAATCAGAACTTATAAAACAGATTCACTAGGAAGGGATTATATTTATATCAAGAAGATTCTTAAGTTAGCAAAATGATTTGCTGTAAAATTCTTTGAAATTACAAATACTTTTAATGCAATACATATTATTTGATTTATCACAGATTTAACTCAATTTTGTAGAGCATATACCTATTACATTGAGGCAGTAAAAAAAATAAACAAAATTCATTTTAGCTCATAAAAGTTCAAAACTTGGAATTAAATTGATAGCATAACCACCAGGCCATTCATTTTAAATATGTACAAGAGTTTTTAGATCCTGTTATTTCAGGAAGCTCAGGTTCCCTACATGAAAAGGGAATCTTGGGTCGTACCCTCTGCCTGACTTCTAGAATCTTTGAGCAGAATCACATGATGTTTTAGTCATTTTATGCAACTACTCTGAGCAAGACCTTTGCCCAGGGAATGTGAACAACAAGAACTTTACTGGACAACAGGGTGACCATAGTCAAAAATAATTTAATTGTACATTTTAAAATAACTAAAAGAATACAGCTGAGTTGTTTGTAACACAAAAGATAAATGCCTGATATGATAAATACCCCATTTACCCTGATGTGATTATTATATGTTACGTGTCTCTATCAAAATGTCTCATGTAATCCATAAATATATACACCTACTATGTACCTACAAAAATTTTTTTAAAAATAAAGAAATACTTTGCTGGGCAGAAGGATTGTAGTTGCTTTCTGCTCAAGGAGAATGAGGAAACAAGAAAGGCTTTTGTCTGCTAAGAGAACATCATGGGATACTTGAACACTGAACCAACCTTTTTTTCATTCAGATTCATTCTTTCTCCTCTTCCTCTTCCTTTCTGAGTTTCAGGAAACTATAATTCCTAGACTTTCTTGCCCTCTGGCGTCAAGGTATGTTTGGCCAATGTGCGTGACAGGTAAAAGATTGGAGGATGGGTGGAAAGAGAACCCAGTGTTTCTTGTCTTCTGTCTCTCTGCTTTATATACTATCCCCGGCCAAGGCTGTGTCTCCCATACCCCGAGCTGGAACTTGTGGTATGTGTAAGCACAGTTCCAACTTTACCTGGTGACCCTGGATTCTGGGCCCTGGTAACACTATCTCCTGGAGATGAGCCTCTATTCCTAGGGTTGGCAGTGATTCCCTGCTTGTTTCATTGTCTTTTTGGCTTCTCAATTCTTTCATCACCTTTATAACCAATTTCCTCTGTTAAATTTCTTCTATCTGAAGTAATAGAGTCATTTCTGCTTTTCTGATTGAATCTTGACTGACAAAGATCCTCAGTGCTGAAACTAGTCTTTACAAAGAAAAGGAGAAAAGCTACCTCAAAAAATAAAGTCTATTCTTCTCTAGGTGCATTCACATATATTATGAGCCTTCCAGTAACTCTGTGAGACAGGCTTCATTATTCCCATCTTGCACACGATGAAGCTAAAAATCGAAAGATTCCATGACCACTCTCAGGACTAAAAGCTCAGTGTGTGAGGGACAGAATTCACACTTGGCTTCTCTATTTCTCTATTTCCAAATCTATTGCACGGATGGTCAGAAGGCTCTTCTTTTGGGATAAGAATCTCAAAGTAGATTCATAATTCATGATTTCTTCAAAGTCCATTTCCCAGTGGGATTGTTGTAATTTCCTTTTTTTTTTTTTTTTTTTTTTTTTTTTGACAGGGTCTCTCTGTCACCCAGGCTGGAGTTCAGTGGTGTGATCTTAGCTCACTGCAACCTCTGCCTCCCAGTTCAAATGATTCTCCTGACTCAGCCTCTCAAGTAGCTGGGAGTACAGGTACGTGCCAACATACCTGCCTAATTTTTGTATTTTTAGTAGAGATGAAGTTTCACCATGTTGGCCAAGCTGTGACTGTTGTAATTCTGAATCACAAGTTGTGTGCCCAATCTTTCTATCCTTCATTCCAGAATTAATTCATGGAGATTTGTGCATTATTAGTCATAGAAAATTTTATTATAAAAAAGAGTTGAAGAAAAGTTAATAGAAAAAGTTATTTGACTTCCATATCAGAATCAGGGTTGTCCTTTTTCTTCCTGAAAACTCTCTGCAGCTTCACAGTTAAAATGAAGTATGCAAGGGTCAGATACAGTGTGATCATTAGTGATCCTAGGCATCAGACTTGATAGCGTTCAGCAAAATACCACAAAATAGAGCACACTGGAAACTGAGACAACAACAGAAGCAAGAAGATCATTCTTACCTTTCCCTCACCCTTCTTCCCTGAAGCAGGCCAAACAACCCAGGAAGGTCACTGTCCGACCTTCCTTCTCTCTTTTTCCTTAAAGAACTTCATGTGACAGGTATCCTGCTCTATACCCAGAGAAAAGGAATGTCACATAGAGATGCCAGGACATATCTGAACAAATAGGACTTTCTAAGTTCTCCCCAGTTTATTAACCACTTGATCATACCCTTTTGTCCTCTAATTATACTTCTGCTTATCCATCCATCGGAATACACAGATTTCCCTGTTTCTTTGAGTCTTCATTTCTGAAGGCTCCTGTTACATAAAACTTAGATTAAGTAGATTTATATGCTTTTCTCTTGTTAATCTGTCTTTTGTTGTAGGGGTCTCAGCCATGAACCTTACAATGGGTGAGGAAAAGATACAGTGCCCCTCCTCCCGCCCTTTTCCACGGTTTTGCTTTCAGTGGTTTTAGTCACTCACAGGACAGTACAATAAGATATACTGAGAGAGAGAGATACACCACATTCATATAACTTTTATTGCAGCATATTGTTATAATCGTTCTATGTTATTATTGGTTATGCTTGTTCATCTTTTACTGTGCCTAATTTATAAATTAAACTTTATCATAGGTAGGTATGTATAGGAGAAAACATTGTATATATAAGGTTTTGTACAATTCTTAGTTTTAGGCATTCACTGGGGTCTTGAAACATATCTCCTACAGATAAAGGGAAACTACACTATTGCTTTTTCTGCCCTACAGATTCAGCTATTGTGCTTTTGAAATGCAAGTGCACTAGAAAGAATTTATGAAATAAAAATAAAAAGCACCCAGCCTTGAAATCAGATTATTTTCTTCAATAGGAGACGTGGGATCTGTTGTTCACCCTAAGAATTAGAATTTCATTCATTCACTTATTCTACAAATGTTTTTTAAAGACTTTCACATATGAATTATTCAGTCAGATGCTGCAAAGTTTCACTTGAAAGAGTGAACATAATAATGTCACAAAAAATGCATGTTTACACAGGCCCTTCTAGTCCTGGAAACTAAAATCTATTCATGCATTGAGTACCTGGTTTCCATCTCCTCACAACGTTTTTCGAGCAAGACTACTGAGGCTAATCGGACACTCTCTTGTATTTTAGTTGCTTCCTCCTGCATCTATTGTTTCCTTTGTAATGTCTCAGTCCTTCTAGCCTTGGTCCTATAGGCTCCTGACTTTCTCCTAGGCAAAATCTGCTTTTCCGCTATACTTCCCTAAGTTTTGAAGACCCTATCTGTCTCTTGCAACATACATAGGTAAAGGGTCAACTCAAGAAAACCCTTTAAAAACATGTAACTATACAAACATAGAATGAGTGCTCTTTGGATTGAGTGACTTTTCTGTGCTGGAGGTACACGTAGGCATAACTCAAATGTCCACTTGGCGAGGCTGTCATAGAAAAGATTTAAGCAGTGGATGTACAGTCAGACCTTATGAATCTTAAGATCTCTTCCAACACTCAGATCCTAATCTGAGGCCTATCATGTGTCTATATGTTAGAGTAGAACCATATTTTCCTTACCAAGTCCTTATCGCCCACATATGCACTTTGCTTTTGTAGTTCTAGACTATATCCCCATTCTCAAACACTGCCTTGTTGATGTGTCTTAAATATCCATATGGGACCAAGTATGTGATAAGAAGAAAAAAAAAAGGGAAACACAAGATGAAAATTCCTGGTAAGTTCAGCTCACCGTTTTTCACAATCCAGTAAGGGATTCTGGAGGGAGAATGCCTACAACTCTTCGCAAGTACATTTGTGCCAACAGTCCTTGTGAAAAATATTTTTGACAGAAACAAAAAGACTTGGTTCCTGGAGAGAATGATCAGAGCTGTGCCTGAGGTACTGCTGGTAGAGCTGTGTCACCCAGGGCTGGTGGATAATATGGTTACCTGCTGGAGTGGAATCAGCTCATTTGCATGTCATGAGGCTGGCAGCTCCATGTGCCCAAGGCACATTAAACTTTTACCTTACACATGTCAGAAGTGCTTGGGCCACTGCCTCTTTCCCCTCCCCTACTCTCCAGCTTCCATTAGCTTGCTCTGGTTTTCATATTGTATCTACCAGAGGCAATAAGGAATGTTTTGGCTTACTCTTCTTTTTGCTACTACTAACAGATCAAATCTTTATGCATAAGCCTAGAGTTACAGGTCTTGTATTATCACACAAGGTTTCACCTTGAAATCCCACTCCCCTTCATGTATACTGAACTCTGCTGAAAACTAGGAAATCCCCCAATTATGCAGCCTTTGATTTTGCTTCTCTCCTCTGTGCCTGGAATGTTCTCCACAACCTTTACATGTCTCATTTCTATCTATTCTTCGAGACTTAGCTCATTAACAGCCTGGAAAACACACTAGTTATTAAAGCAATAAGGAATGTCCTTGTGAGAGAATCAGCAACATTATTGAGAAGGTGTCCTTTGCAAACCAAAGCTGATAGTAGGAGATTATTTAAAAATAGGGCTGCTTGATGGAAAAGAAGATGGTAAAATTTCAGAATAAGTGAGGATATGTGGTAGTTCTCAACCATCAAAAGGAAGGTGGGTGGAAAGAGCATAAAGAATGACAAGGTTACAATTAGGAGCCCAAACAGAGCTTTCCTAGAGGCAAGATAGATGAAAAGCAACGTTAAATGTGTAAAAGAAAATGATATAACAATGGATAATCAGGAGTCTGAGGCAAGCCGTCCTAATAAAATTCCATAATCTGTTGGCAGATTCCAGATCTGAGATAATGTTCAGATTAGGAAACCACTGACAGAAGGAGAAGCCAGGTTCCCCATACATATCACGGTAGGTAGATATGGTAATGATTCCTTTAGTTCTTCCTATAACACTAATGGCAGAACAAGGGCCCTATGGCCATTTACTTAGAAAATATTCAAATATTTTGAGAACTAGTAGGCATAGGGTCCAGGATCCCATTGATACCTAGAAACTTGAAGCATTATTATACCTCATGCTTTTAGACTATGGCATGTAAAGGCCAGGTAATAAATGCAGTCTCAGCCCAGGCCTGAATTGGAGTAGATCCAATGGACTTACTGCTAGTCATTCTTCCATCCTTTTTTTTTGGAATGTATAATGGGAATGAGTACTTTCGGTATTCACCAGAGTCCTCCTATTAGTTGATTTGCTATGAGATTAGAACTGTAATAGTGGGGCAGACCAATTGGAAGCCTCTGAAACTGCCTCATCCCAGATCAAGAGAGTAAATAAAAAATAGCAACTCAAGACACGTCTCTTAGCAGGCCCAGCAGCCTTGCTGTTAGAGAAATCTGCCAGAGTCCATGCTATTAGAAGGCTCCATGCTGAGAAGAGATGCCATGTGGGATTCATGGAAAGTCTATAGGAGTAGGAAAGTAGTGGGAAGATCTGTGAATGACATATGAATGCCTGCTGGAGCACATTTACCACAGAAGAGATGCTGGACAATAAGTAGGCAGAATGACTCAGGCAGTTGACCCTAGTCAGCGTCTATCATCAGCTGGCCCAGTAGTAGCACAAAAACTATATGAATAAAGCAGCCATGGTTGCAGGGCTAGAGGGGATGCATGGACAAGAGCATGGGCTCCCAATTATCAAGGCTGATCTATGTACTGCTACTGGTGATTGTCCAGTAGCAGTATCAGAACTTAACTCAACAGCAACAGAAAGTATGGTTAGCCCTTCGTATAGCATCCTTTCTCAACAGGACAACTAGCCACTTGGTAGCAAGTTTATTACATCTTATCCCTTTCACCAGAGAAGTAATTAATGTAATTTACCTTGACTTGATTCCATACATATTCTGGATATGGACTTGCTCAATCCTGCCAATAGGGTTTCAGACAGAACCGCTATCAAAGAACCTCTAGAGTGTTTTATCCACCATCATGGAATCCTAAATAACTCCAGGATGTATTGAGGAACCTACTTTAAAGCAAAGGAGATGTGGCTACGGGCATCTGAGCAAGAGCTCCACTGCTCTTGCACCAGGCCACATCACCCAGCAGCAGCCCTCTGTTAGAATATAAAGCTTATATTTTATTCATATTTATCTCTAGAGCTTTGCAGAAGGAAAGTGCACACCTAAACACTTATTCCTCTTGTTTAATTTTGATAAATACTGTTATGTAATAAAGTTTTACTTAGTATGAAATAAAGATTCTGGAATTAGATTTGATTTCTTGAAGCTACAATGAATATATTCCACGTGGAATGTTCCTCCTTCAAGACATTCTGTTTGCATTCTCTATGCCCCAATCAGCACCTCTTGGGGATTGCCTGTGTTATTTTTCATAGTTTATCCTTATCTGCCCCCTGCATGCTAACTTTCTATATGGCATATTTCTGCACAATTTCTGTTTACTTGTGCAAGCTGTACAGTGAAGTCAATTCTTTAAGCATACTATGTCCTATAGGCCATGGAAACTCCACCACCTATTTTTGTACATAAAGTTTTATTGGTCATAGTCAGACTTGTTAATTTACTTATTATCAATGGCTGCTTTCATGCTACAATGGCAGAGTTGAGTATGCGACAGGGAACGTATGGTATTCAAAGCCTAAAGTATTTATCATCTGGCCCTTTACAAAGAAATTTTCCAAACCCCATTTTAAGCCAATAGCTGAAGGTAGCAGAATTGCTTTTAGATTCTGTGTTTTTGCCAACGTTTCCAGGGACAGATTTTTGTTTTAGATGGCAGATACAGACCACTTTGCCCACACTGAGCAATCCCAACACTAGTGCCATGATATTATCTTCCTGTTTCAAAAGTGTATACATTACTCAGAATACACTAAATATGATCTGGAAACCTGGTGCTTCACAGTTTCAAGGCTCTGATCCACAGGCAGTAGAGAGAGAGAGAAGGGCTAGATAGCAGGCCAAGGTCACTGTGTAAAGCGGCTTCCTATTTACAGCAATGGTTTTCTTGGTGTCTGGTGTTCACCTTACGACTCTGCTTTTTTTCTGTCTTCCTATGACTTTTCCTTCCATGAGTGTCCATCCTCTAAAATTATGGCCAGCCACACCCTTCTTTTGGCTATTTGGAAAGATTCTTTGGCAAATGTTCGTCAATGTGCTCTGAAGACTGAAGCTCATTATGTTCGTGTTAAGCATTATTGATTAAAGGGGCCTTCTGCTCTCTCTTCACAGTCTTTCCACTAATTATGCCCATGTTTCATTTTTCTAAGGGAACATCAATGTCACAGAGAAGATTTCCCACAGAAAAGCTGAGCGCCCAGCACTATCTCCCTTAAAACAAATAGATTTTTCATTGAAATCAACATATCTTTCTGAATCGAATAGGTTTTCATGGGGCCAATAAATTTCTTCAAAACAATGCATTTTTATTACAACATATTTTTGTTCAAACCAATACATTTTGACAACCAGTTATTAATGACCTGGCCAGAACTATAAATTTACCCCAAACTATGTGTTTTCTCAGCAGAAAATAATTTTTCTTATACAAACACATTTTTATTTGAATCAATCCTTTTCTGAAATCAGATCTATTTCTGCAGGGGACACTGAGAACCTCTTTACTAAGAAGTGTCATTTTGTTTAAAGGAACATGGCCTGGATTTCAACCTTCCCTAGTGACCTACCTTAAACATCTTTATTCAAAAATGAGGCAAAGGCTATTAAAGAATTTTTTTACTTGGTCAGACAGAAATGCACGAAGGTATCAATAAGCAGTTCTTACAGCATCTCAAAGAAATGCACCTCAAGTTCTATTTATTGTCAGGGCAGACACTAGCCAGCAACACTTTGACTCCTCGAGTGCAGCAGAGACAGGGATCATATCCATCCTTAGAAATTCATTGTAAATATACAAGCAGAAATCCTCCATAGCCACAGTATTAAGGCCCTCTCCGCACCAGGCAACAATGCCTGTAGTGCTTTTTTAAGGAAAGTTTTCTTGCCATTTTAGATTTTGTTTGTTTAACTGAAGATTGGGAAAGACATACTTCCAGGAAAGAACATTATTTCTACCAGTAGTTTTTACACATCAGCCTTCTCTGGAAGCACCTCCACATCTTCTTAGATACTGTGGTTTTAATATTTCTTACATGGAAGTCAAATATAACAAATTCGACAGTCAACTTCAGGGTGGTTATAAGGAGTTTCTGGTCCCAGAAAGATAAATAGCTTGAAAACGATACCTTAAAAGCCTTTATCAATTATATATACTTATGCGAGGTATATTTTCAAGGTTTTCTATTCATTATTTTATTCTTCCCCTTTGCAAGTACATGCCCAGCAGATCAGCTTAAGCCCTCAACAAAGATTCATCAATTCTAGATGGTCTAGGGACCGCCATCTTTGTCTCAACCACAGTAAATTTATGGGACCTGTGTTTCTTGCTACCAGTATGAGCACATTCATTTTTCTGTTTCCTACTCATTTTCATAAAATAATAAAAGAAAGTCACCAAGGAAATGTTCAAATAATTACACTATGCTTTTCTAGACAAAGGTAGCCATGCAGCTAAAGCTGAACTCTTGGCTGGCAAGTTGTATAGTCATTCAAAATAGTCAATTCTCTCCTAATATAAAAGTGTCCAGTTTCAATGTTACATGAGACAATTTTTCAGTGTATGAGGTAAGAGTGCAAAAAAATTAAAGACCTTACTGAATAGAAAAAAAAAATATTGAAAATGGAATGCTCAGTTTTTATTAATAAAAATAATTACTAGGGTTAAGCCTTTACTGTGTGCAAAGTCCTGTGATAAGTACTTCATACCTGTTTTTTTAATTTCCATCTTATGAGAAATCTGTGAAGTAGGTTTTCTTCTTCCCATGTTTAGATACAGAAACAACACCAAACAATCCAGAGAAGCTGTTTACCCAAATTCACATAGCTAGTAATTGTATATTAAGAAGGGTTTTGAACACAAATCTGTTTGCCTTCAAAGCCAGTGTGCTGTACCTCAAGCTCTCTTGCCTTTCCAGGCTGGCTGTTTGAGCTTTGGTTTTCTCATCTTCACGTATGTTTACAGACGCCCTATGTACCTCTGTGCTTTGTAGTGAGACTCAGATAACAACATGAATGGGAAAATATTCTGAAAATAACAGGTTACAATAGAAATATACAAAGTAGCATTTGGTAAACGCAAGTTCATTTCTGAAACATGAACTGTGTCGATATGTTGTGGGGAGACTGAAAGATTTTTTTCACACTTTTTAATTGATTGCTTCACTTATTTGTGAACATGTTTATGTAGGACTGAAAGTTCCTTACTGGCATGAGAAACATCTTGAATATCAATAAGGGGACTGAGTTAAGACACAGAAGATGGAGCTGAGGTTACATAATATAGAAAGATTTGCGAGGCAAATAAATGAGTAATAATAGTAGCCATATTTAACATGTATAGAACTTTTTAATTTTAAGTTATGAAACATTTTTTACCTAAAAGATCTCCTTCCTTCTTCAAAGTAACTCTGAAGTAAGCAGGGCAATAAGGTAATATCCCACTTAAAAATGAAGACACTGATGTTCAGAAAGAACGAGTGCTTGTCAAAGGACATGCAGCTTAAATAATTGACAAGGCCAGGACCATTTCCACTTCACCATGCAGGGAAGTATTTAGTTGTCAAAGAAAAGGTAGCAGAACAGAATATCCAAAGAACAAAGGGAAGAGGCAAATACATATGACATTCAGTATAGGAAGCATTTTCAATTCTTTTACCTCTCTTTTTCCTTTGAATCATCCTGAGTTTGTCACCTGCCCACAGTCATCCAGACCACTGCTGACTGAACCAGGACTGACATGTAAGTTTTCTGCTTTCAAATCTAGTGCTTTATGCAAGAGCCTATCTTGTGGATGTGAGACCTGGATGTGAGGGGGTAGACAGCAGGATTTGTAGAGATGTGGTAGGATGCCTGCAGGTCTCCTTAAAATATGGGCCATAGTAAGGCAAGGTGAAGAGATGATGGCCCAGACAATGACTTTGCCACCAGCTGTTTAGGAAGACTGGGAGCTAGAGGTGCAGCAGGAGTGGCTGTGGTCATCATGGAGCCATGCTCAGCTGAGTCCAGCAATGGACCTCAATCAGACTCTGCCCTATGAGTGAGGCACAGGGGCAGGCTGAACATGTGAAGACAAAATCCGGGAGGTAGAGAATCAAATGTATCAGGCTGATTTCAAACAACCACCTGGTACTCATGAAAATAAGGCCCATCTTTTGCAGATTCGCTTTAATGTGAGAAGTATTATCCTATGCGTATGTATAGCACCGATGTTATGCTAAGTGCTATGACATGCTAAGTGAGAGCCCAAATTGATACATAAGACCCAACTTCTCTGGACTTCAGTTTTCTTATCTATAAAATAAGTGGAAAGAAATAGACAGTTCTCAGAGGTGCTATGCATTTGATGACACAGTGATTTCTGGATGTTATTTACTGTAAATAAGAAAGTCGCAAAGGTAGAACATCAGCAGTGGACTGGCCCTTAGAACTCTCTTGGCTTACACACTGCAAAATCAGGGGAGGCGGTTTTGGCTGAGGCTAGAGACTGGGTCTTCTGAAGCTGATTCCTAATCGCCCTCTGTCACAACTCAGCAGCTCCTACCCACTACACTATGCGTAGAATGCCTATGTTGGAAGAGATCTTTTTGGTTACCAAGTTGAACTGCTTATCCAATGCTTAAACTGTGCTCAATCCAGAGAGGGGCCATTCTATTTTATAAAGCTACACGTGTTCATTTTCTTTTGTTTTCTTCCCCTTACATTGCGTTTCTACCTACTGTCCACCATTTAGAGCTGTAAAGAACATATTCATGGTCTCTCTTAGAGATCTGACTCATGCTTTCCTGACTCATTCATAATTCTTGGCACTGGTCTACACAGCAGGTTGTTCCACATGGTTTTTGAGATTAATATGGAGTCACATTTGGAAAAAGCTGTGACATCCTTCCTGAGAAACTCTTCATTTCGTGCCAACTAAGAAGAGGATGTTGAGCTTCACATTGTACAGAAGATGATGGCCCATGTAGTACAGGATACTTTCCTCAAGGATGGGACAGTTTTTTGTTGTACAGTTTCCTCATCCTTGTTTTACCTGGGGGTACAACCACATGTCCTCATCCACCAACTCTAGTACCTCAACTCTTCCCAGACTAAGAGAGTTGAATAAGATTTTTGTAAGACCAAGAAATGAGACAGATATTCCTTGCTCACAATAACACACCACATGTTTACCGTAGAAAGGCTTGTCTGTAAGGTGCCGCTTCATCAGAAGTCTGCTCTGAAAGAAGCCCTTTCTGTAATACCTCTTCCCCCGAATATCCTGAATGGATCTGAGGCCCCCTCACCTCCCACTTCCTGTTTGCTTGACTGGGAGAACAAGAGGCTGAGAGAAGGAAAAAGTAGATCCTGGGGAAGTGAGTGTGAAGAAAGCAGAAGTGTTCAAAAACAACAAGAAAAATGGAGGAGAAACAAGAAGTAGTTTAGGGAGGAGGAAGAGAAGGAAACAAAGGCTGTGGAGGAGGAATTCTCCAATTTACATCTTGAGTAGAGTCAATGTGGACTGAAATTCCAATTTAAGCAAAAAGGAGTGGACTCTCCTGCCTTATCCTCTGCACTTCCGGTTTGCACTTGAATGTCACAATCAGGCACTTTGGTAATACATCTGGGCAACGCCGCCGCCCCCGCAAAGATGACAGGCCTAGGGACACTTGCATGGATAAGGTGATGGTGATAGGTCTCTCCATCAGTATCAAGAGTAAGACATGTAGTCACTGTGATATGTTAAGACCAGATCATTATTAATGCATTAATTCATTCTTTTAAATAATAAATTTGAACACTTATTATGTTCAAGGAACTTTATAGGAACTGTGTTTTATCCTTGTACTGACAGCTTATAAGCTATTTGGGAAAATGAGACATCAAATTGCAGCATAAATTTAGAGAAATTTCACCGAGGGATTTAACCTTAAGTACAAAATGAGTGGTATAAACAATAATTGCTATGAGTTCATGCGAAGATTATACTTTGGAATGATTAGGGAAGGCTATGTTGAGGAGGTGAGTTCACTTTAATGAATGGGTTGGAATTTTAAAAAGAAGAGAGTCGAGATAATCTTAGACATGAGAAACACGTCAAAAATGCAGAGGAAGAATGAGCATTCCATAAGTGGGTAATGAGTAGATCCAGTTTAACAGAAGGTGACTGTTTTCAAAAGTAATTAGTGGAAGAATACCCTGGAAAGGTAGATTATGGGTAATTACAGAAGATATGACTATCAGACAGAGAAAAAAAAATTGGTGAGGCAAGTGTCATGATTCAATGACATTTTAGAAAGAATATACAATGAGAATGGATAGTAGTGGAAGGGGACTGGTGGATGGAGAGATCTTAGAGGAGAGATACCCTAGTTAGCAGACTTTTGTAATTATCCAGGTGGGAAAATTAGTGATGGAAGAATTGAGAAGACAGAAAATAATTGTTTGAGGCCAGGTGCTCTGGCTCATGCCTGAAATCCCAGCACTTTGGGAGGCCGAGGCAGGCAGATCACTTGGGGTCAGGAGTTCAAGACCAGCCTGGCCAACATGGGGAAACCATGTCTTTACCAAAAATATAAAAATTAGCTGGGCATGGTGGCTCACGCCTGTAACCCTAGTTACTCATGAGGCTGAGGCAGGAGAATCGCTTTAACCTGGGAGGCAGAGGTTGCAGTGAGCCAAGATCGCGCCACTGCACTCCAGCCTGAATGACAAAGCAAGACTCTGTCTCAAAAAATAAAAAAATAAAATAAAATAAATTGTTTGAGTGTATTGTGGATATTGTGAAGAGGAAGCTAGAGGTATTTGGTAGCTGATTAGATATGGAGCAAGAAGGGATTCAATGATGATTCAGAGGTTTTGAATTTGTGAATTTTATTACTGGCAGAAGATTTCGAAGCCTAAAATATAAAAGAGCCCGTTGTTGTAGAAGAGAAGGAAAGAGTGATTAGTGGAGAAGAATGTGGACTGAATTTTGAACAGATTTGTTGTGGAGCGATCTCCAAGCTTTTTGGCCTGATAGGCAAAGACATCCAATTTCTCACTCTGTGTTTCAGTTCTAGTTTCAGATTCCTTCTTCCCCTGAAAGCAGTTTCTCAACAGTATCTGTCAGTACTTTAGAATCTGCTGGAAGGGAAAAGGAGGGCTTTTAAAATTTCTTCTACCTAAGTTGTACTTCATCTAATTAAGTCAAAATCTCAGGGAAAGACATCTAAGTACCTGTATTTTTTTTTTAAAGCTCCTCAAGTAATTTCATTGTGCAACTAAGGTGGAGACTTGCCCTACAGGTCTTAACTGCATGATATTTTCAGTATTTCTTCTATGGAAACACACTTTTAAAAAACATTTTCTAAAGAAAATATTTCCACAGGGGGTTTGAAATTGTTGCATGTATAAAATATGTTGTAAATTTATACATTTATTTATTTATTTGACAAATGCTTATTGGAGGCTTACCATGCATCAGGCATTATATTAGCACTCAGGTATATCAGTGAACTAATCTAAAAACAATAAAAATACCTGGCTTTCATAAACTTACATCCTAATAAGTAGAGATAAACGATAAATAAAATGTATCAATTATATAGCATATTAGAAAGTGATAAATGCCATGGGGAAAAGTAAATCAGGAAAGGGAGATGGAGAGAATTGCAGATAGGTGAGATTCCAAATAGTAGGCATTGACTATGATAATGACAGTTAGGTAACAGTTGAGAATAGTCTTGAAGTAAAGAGTGAGCCATAAATGGAAGAAGAAATTTCCACGGAGAAGGAAGAACATCTGTTGGAGTCCTAAGATGACAGCACACCTGGACTGCTGGAGGAGGTCAAATGCTCAGAGCAGGATGAGCAAGGGGAATACATGAGGTCAAAGGAGTGGGAGGAAATAAAGTACGTGTGGTCAGGAGGGCTTTGCAGGTCATTGTAAGGATTTGGGTTTTACTCCTCAGGAGTTGGAAGACTTTGGAGGATGCCGAGCAGAGGAGAGACACGGTACAACTTAGGTTTAAAAAAATAAAAATGGCTTTTATGTTCAGAAGAGATGGTTGGAGACCACAGTATAATCCTTAAGCTCCTAGCCACAGTTTTACTGTTTAAAGGCAGCAATAAAATGTCCACTCTATCCTATCTCTGTGTCTGAGAATATTCTTCTCAGCTCACACCTGTCCATTACATCTGTCTGAGCTTGGTTCAGATGCTCCTTCCTTTATAAATTCATCTAGTATTGGCCAGAACCAGTGTGAGCATTTGCTCCTTTCAATCTTCCTGTTTTATTTTTTGGTTTGGATATTTCCAACATTTAGCATACTTACATTGCACTGATATTTTCTGTATACTTTTCTTATCTTATCATGTTCTCCATTTTCTGACTCCAAATCTGCTCTTCTGGGTGCCCTGTCTCAGTACCTAGCACCCAGGTATCCAAACCAACAGTGTGGACGCATGCTTGATTCCCCTCTTTTCCTCAAACCTGTGTTTAGTTATGAAGTTTCACAATTCTACCTCTTAAATAGTTCTAGGATATGGTCACTTTTCTTCTTCCCCATTACCACTTCTCAGCCTAGGTCATTTTTATCTCTCATCTAGATGATTGCAAGAGCCTCCTCACTCCTCCAGCTCGCAGCCCTTCAATATTATGTCAATGTTGTGGCCAGGTAATTGTTTCTAAAAGGCAAATCTGTTCGTATCACTTCTCTGCTTAAACCTCTGTGGTTCTATAAGGTCATTAAGGTAAGGCAAAAACTTCCTAAGATGATGTAAAGGACAATTCATGATTTGTCATTGGATTACTTATTCGGTTTTACATCTTGCCATTCTCTGCCTCGCCCTCTCTGATCTAGCCAGACTAAATATTCTCTCTTGCTTCAGGTTCATGGTGGTCTCTATGCCTGCAACCCTCTTTCCTCCTCTCTTTCTAGTTTCTTCTCCTAATATGCTCCTGCTTTTTTTGGTACCATCCTTCTTTCCCACTGTTCAGCTTAGATGATGTTTTATATGAAAACCTTCAATGGTCTTCTGGAAGTGGGTTAAATGTTTCTGCCTTGTGCTTCACCACTACCATAACACTACATTATTTACTTACCTCAAATCCTCACTAATCTGTTACTTTTGCAAATAAAAGGAATGTGCCAATGCTGTTCATCATTTTATCCCCAGCAAAATGCCTCCATCATAGTAGGTGTTCAATAAATAATTTTGGAGTCGCTATAAAATAAATCCCCTATTATTATATTACAAATAACTTGGAGGCAGACACAGTGACTGATACACATTTGTTTCCCCACACAGTGAACACTAAACCAAGAAATAACGGCAGACAGTATTTGTTCATTTTTCATCCTGGTGTCCATGCAGAATCCAATAGAGAAGTAGAATGCTGTAGTTTTCCTCAGTCCTGCCTAAAAGCAGAAAAACAGGGGGGCTAGTCAAAAGTAATCAAAATATATATCTCTTTGAAGGAACATGACTGATAAAGCAAATACAAAGTTATCATCATGATTGTCAAACATAACAGACAACAAAATAAAACGAATCAAAATGCTGGTGAGATACTGGTCACAGGAACTAAGCTAGGATAAATTCAATGTCAGAATGGAAGGGTAAAAAATCTACTACATTTTATTAATCTCACACATTTACTCAGCCCCCTAATATGCCATTCTTAAAAGTTCCTAGAGTTTAGATGACCACACAAGAGCCATTACATTCTCTCCTAAGAGATTACTGACATGGAATTCTGCTGCTTCTATGTTTTGAGATTAAATTCCTTCAGGAATATGGGAGGGAAATTAAAATGGTTTAGACTTTCATGTCATTTGGTTTCCAGGTCCTTTGCCACCCTAAAGATGGCTGGCAATCAGGACTAAGCAGCCCTACCCCATCAAGGTTGAGCATGTTGCTTTTGTTCACTCTTCTGTGGGAGGACATTTCTAGGCATGTAACCACGCCCTCTGAGACACAAGAGTGAATTAAAAGTGGATTTAGAGGGCACCAAGCAATGATTAACTGCACTTCTGAGAGGAATAAATTCACCACCTACACTCCCTTTAGGCTGCTGAGGGAGTGACCGACCAAGGAAAGGAGGAAAATTCACCTTACTCCGGCAAACAAACAAGTATGGTGTCTTGTTCTTATTATATTACAAATAATCCATTAGAACAAGAATAAAGGCTTTACTTAAATATCTGAAGTTCTAACTTTAAACAACAGTGCAGAATTAAAATCTCATCACAAAAAAGTTCTCTGGGAATTTAATTCTCACCTACAGAATGTCGAACGTTCTTAGAAGTATGTGTGGAAGGGACCATGGAGTCTTTAATCCAATGGGCACCAGATACTTGAACCTCCTCTGTAGCACCTGGTCCATAGAGTTGTCCAGACTGTGCTCTGTTGATAGGAGAGGTTTTGATGACCAAGAATAGGAGAGACCCCTGGAAGTGTCCACGGACAGTCTACTCTCCTCCTGTCCAGCCTAGCTGGCAGTCCTGTGGCAGCAAGATTTCTGCTGTTTCTTCACAGGACTCAGAGCACCATGAACATGTAAAAAATACCACTCTGGTCATTGCACTATGCAGTGTGGAATTCTCTCTGAGCTATGAATCAAAAAAACTGTCTGGTAGAAAAGCACAAAAATTGTCTTCCACAGCATCCTGTTAGGAGCTGAAAAATACAAAGCAGCACCATTCTAGACATCTCACTGACATACTTCACTTCGCCTCTTTTCCCAATGAATTTGACTCACATTTCTTTTTCATTTGTTTTGGTTTATTTCTAAACTGAAAAATGAAAATTGTGTATTTTTATCATGAACAACATGTTTTGAAATACATATACATTGTGCGATGGCTAAATTAAACTAATTAACATATACATTTCCTGACATATTTATTTTTGTGGGTGTGTGATAAGAACTCTTTAAATCTACTCTCTTAATAATATTCAAAAATATAATACATTGCAATTAGCTATAGCCGACATGTTTTACAATAGATATCTTGAACTTATTTCTCCTGTCTAACTGAAATTGTGTGTCCTTTGACCGACATCTCTCCAACCCCCATCTGTGGCTGCTGAGGAAGGGCCAACCAAGGGAAGGAGGAAAATTCACATTTCTTGAATTTCAGCTCTGGACTAGCTTTATGCTAACTGCATACGTTTCTTCGAACATATTTATTGAGATTCTGTGAAGGTGTACTTCTTAGCTGTCCCATTTAGTCTCTTTATGTTTCACGGAGGAGTGGTTCTTCTTGCACCCCTTGATTTTAGAGGGAAAAAAGCAATATTAAAATTAAGATTACGATCTCCTGTCCTCAGTAGGTAGAATATCATTTATCACTATCAGTTAGTTGATCATGGATTTATTGCTAGTTTTTATCCTGCATTTCACTTTGTCCTTCTTATTTTGATCCAACGTTTCTCAAAATTTTCCAGTGAAGTATACCAACAGTACAGGTCCCTTAAATCCTGGATTGTGTGCAGAAAGTGATATGTGATTTAACTTTATAATTTATCTGGATTTTTCATACTCTATCATTAAATATGTATTGGCTTGAATACAACATATTTTATATGAATATTAATCAAAACCAATGTTTACCCGTGACTTCACATTTCTTGTGTCATATGAAGAGGAAACCCAGAGGACAAATATCTTCCATATATTAAAATTTTTTAAAAGCTGTAATCTAACCCCCATAACCTTTCCTGGTCCTTCACAATTTCTCTCTTGACTTCCTTGGTGCAACCCCTAAACCTGGATGTTGTGCAGGCCTGGGAGAATATTTTCCTGCTAAAGGCCCATGAGATGCTCAGCTGTTTTTCATCATGCATTTTTTTTTTTTTTTTTTTGAGACGGAGTCTCGCTCTCTTGCCCAGGCTGGAGTGCAGTGGCACAATCTCAGCTCACTGCAAGCTCCACCTCCAGGGTTCACGCCATTCTCCTTCCTCAGCCTCCCGAGTAGCTGGGACTACAGGTTCCCGCCACCATGCCTAGCTAATTTTTTGTATTTTTAGTAGAAATGGGGTTTCACCGTGTTAGCCAGGATGGTCTTGATCTCCTGACCTCGTGATCCGCCTGCCTCGGCCTCCCAAAGTGCTGGGATTACAGGCATGAGCTACCGCGCCCGGCCCATGCATACATCTTATGAATACTTTTTGAGTACCTACCTTGTCCTGGTCACTATGTACTCTGCAATGCTCCTTTTCTTTTTCTATCTGAATCCCTCACTACACAGTCCTGAACTCTCAGCAATATGGAACACAGACTTCAAGGGATGCCTGGCTCTTGTATGTGTGCTAAACGGTTCACTGTTTTAGCTTCTTGTCTCTGTTTCTCTTTCCAATTTTAATAAAATTGGTCCAAAAGGAGTCATAGTTTCTATAATTGGATTTTCTTGAGTTTCCTCTATACTTAGATCGTCGTCGTCTTTATTTTCTTCCCATGGCATAGGTCATAGAGACTAGGGGCAATATGGTTTCAATTTTACCCTGTGGCTTACTAGCTATGTGACCTTGAGTAAGCCACTTTACTTCCAGAGCCTCCTTTTTCTTCCTGAAAAATAGAGATAGTCACACTTAACACATAAGGTTGCTGTTAAAGTGATGCTCAAATAAGTCTACTAATGTAAAGCCCATGCATGCAGCTGACTCATAATAGATCTTCAATGAGTAACGTGTTTTAGGGCCCAATCAGAGCCGGGTTGCTTCTTGCTGCAAATATATGATGCTGCACGGTAGACAGCCAATACACATTCTTCAAGCACCAGGAAAGAAAGCATACTAACAACAACAAAGCAAAAGTTTTGAGAGAAAAAAATCTGTATCTATTTCAAAAGCAGAGTAATCATTGTGAGAAAAAGTAGAATTTTGATGGAGTTCCTCACCGTTATCTTATGTTAAATCAGGGATGTGTGAGGTTGGAAGCAGCAGCATCTTTTTAGTTCTTACAGCTGTTAAAGGTCTTAAGCCTGCTTAATAGACGGGGGGAAACTTTGCCTTGCAGTGAGTGCTAAAAAGTAATGCCCTTCCCCAGACAACAATCCTGCATGCTCAGGCTCTCCCTCAAAAAGGGCGACACGGCAACAGTGAAAAATGTCAGTTCTCTGACTTACTAGATAAAAAAAAAGCCATTGTCTACTGAGCACCAATTGTGTGTCACAGTTTACATGCATCATTTAATTTAGACCTCACCGATATTCCTGCCTTGGCACATGAGAAAACTCATGCTTATGCCTATAAAGCTATGGGCCATGGGTTATCCAGTTACCCAGGGAGAGAATGAGATTTGATTTGAAGTCCAGCATTTCCAGTTCTGGAGCCTGAATAGAAAGGGTTAAACCTCTCTATTCTAACCTCTGTGCTAGACAATCGTACTGTTTTCCCAGGGCAAATGGCAATTACCAAGACGGTCTGTATTAATGTCATTTAGGGCAAATCGTGTTTCTAGACTGTTTTTTCCAGTGTAAATCTCACATGGGTGAAGAAAATACATGACAAAGAAAATGAAGCCAGAAGAGTGAAGCGGGTAGGAGAAAAGGTTGAACAAACTTAGGAAGAATTTGCAAAATGAGACAACATTGCTAACCACTGCCGCGAAGCTATATTAGGAGGACTGATGAAGTAAGTGGTGTAGCTGGGGCCTGTTCCTTGGAGGAAGGAGCTTTATAAATAACCGAGGCTACTTTTCTCTTTAAAAGAGAATTAAATGAATGTTGATTGTTTGCTTAACTAGCACAACGTGACCTTTATTACTAGTGATTTTTTTTCTTCCGGTAAAAGGCAAGACCCTTGAGATCATAGGGCATCTCCAACATGTGGAGCTGCCCAGAGTTTGTATTGAGGGTCCCCAGAAAACCATCTTGGTCCCAGACAACCTCACCCAGGCATGCATGTGAAGTGCATGGGATAGCAAAGGGCTGGGTGCCATGGCATTTGTTTTTCATTGAATAGGATTAGGGATTTTGACATGAATGATTAATCACCACATTGCAGACGGCTGACGAACGCAGGAAAGAGTCCACTGGAAATGGAGGGTGCACGCAATCTATTCCAAACAGCTGCCGGGTGTTCCCATCCCTTCCGCCCTCCCTACTCTTGTCTCAGGTTCCTCCTTTCTTGTTTCTCTCTTTCACATTCTCTTTCTTCCTTTTCTAAGTCACTTTGTTTCCTCTTGCTCTCTCCTTTTCTTTCTTTCACAATCATTTTCTTTCCACCCCAGCCCATTTTAATTGATGTTGATTTTCTGTCTTTCTTCCACCATCACGCACCTTTTGTCTTACTAACATACTGAGCCTGTTATCCACGCCTGAAGCCCCGAGGGAGAACACCCTGAGGGCTTCGTATAACAAGGCAACATTTGAAAGCATTAGGCTAAATTGCAGCTTTCCCTGTCACACCCCTATGTACAAGGGGAACGAAGAGGACAGTGGCCATCCGCTGACAGAAGAACATGAACAGAATTAGAAAAAAGCCGTATATATAGTTTTATGTAAAGAGCATAGTAGTAGAAAGAGGATATGTGTACAGCCACCCTTCTGGAGTCCTGAAAGCTTCAAGTGACTCCTTCCTCCATGTTTGCTCTAGTTTGTTAATCTACTCTTTTACTTAAGAATGGTGTTTCCTTTTAACCATTTGGGTTTTAGAAAGCTTTGTTTGCTGTAATTCTCCTTCGAAAAACTATACCCTCAGAAATCCTTGAGTTTTTACAGCCTAGAGCAAGAACTCTGGAGTCTGATTTTCTTGTTTGATTCCTGGCTTTACACTTTGTAGTGGTGATACCCTAAATTGGTGGTTCTTCACAGTTAGCATGCATTAGAACCAGTGGGGAAATTTGTGAATATGCAGACTGCTACTTTCCGTCACTAGAGTTTCTGATTCATGAAGACTAGAATGGGATCTGAAAATTTGCTTTGCTAATAAGTTTCCAAATGATCTTGATGCTGTTGGCCTGGGAATCACACTTTGAGGACCTTTTCCCTAAAATGACTTTCTTGGTCTCCATGCTTAGTGTTCCTTCCATATTTATAAATTCAAGTAGCATTTGTGACCCCACATTAATAGTTTAGGAAATTGAAGATTGTTCTTAGAGAAAGAAAATGCTACCACCAAAACTGACCAAATATCAGCAATGAGTGTAATGTATCCAAGAAAGTCATCTATGACAAAGCTGTAAACTGCTTCTCAGTCCTCCAGAATCTTTTTTTCATACACATCTATTGATAGAACCCCCTCTTCCCCATACCATACCAAATGAATATCTCCCTATCTATCCTTCTCTCAGATCCTTCATTGACAAGAGATTAAAAAAAAAAATTAACTAGCCAAGCCAAACAAGTTAGCAAACTGGAAGAACCTCCCTCCTCCTGCCCAAACTGCAGTGTGATTTCCTGCCACCAGGAGTCCTCTTAGCAGTCTGGGATCAATTAGTAATTATTTTAAATGGATCATCATTAATGATATAACTTTGGGTTATTCAAGGTTGATTTCACTAAAATTACATCACAAAACCAGAGGCATTACAAAGAATTGCCAGCAAAAGGAAAATTGGAAAGAACAAACAATCCATAAGCACTGACTCAAGTTGGAGGGTCAAGTTGGCCCCTCCACTTTTTATTATTCATTTGTTTCATTATACCCAGATGTGGGTTTTCATGCATGGGGTAACATCTGTAAAAGTTTTTAATACATTGATAAGCAGTCAGCTGGCTTGAAGCTTTGTAAATGCCATCAGGCCCTTAAAACAAAGGGCTCTAAACCCAAGGCTGGCTTTACAGACACCAGTTCAACAGTCCAAAGGCTTTTGAGGGAGCTCGTTTCTTACAAACTCACATCGAGCAACCTTGTCTATACTGCTGACTCGACCTAATGTAAAGCTAGCCCTGTGGGAGACATCGTCTCAACACCGGTGAGAGTCTTCCTCGAGCACAAGCTTGGAAGGGAGATTGAAGAACATTTGCCTTTGATGAGGAAATACGATCTTAAAGCCCATGGATAGGTGATTGCTGTAATGTACATGGTCTCAAAAAGCTGAGCTGTCACATTTAGCTAATGGATGGAAGCATGAAAAACTTTGGAAATATCAAAGCTTAACGTTTTTCCAGTAACATTAATTCACTTACCCTGTACATAATTTTTTGAGATTACTCATTAAGCTGTTAAAATAGCTTTATATAGAATATGAAAAATATGGTTGCTTGTACGTGACTAAGAGTCTCTCAGGCTTTGTATCTCCTAACATTTTTTTTTGGTATAAATTTGTACCTGAGTGCTTTATTAACATAGCTTTTTGCATATAATTTCCCTAGTGGTTTTTTGTTTTAAAAGAAAGTATGACTGGAGCAAAGGAACTGCCAGTATTTAATAATGTTTGTATTTAAATATTCTACATAGAATTTGAGGTTAGTACCGTGAAGGAGTAACTGTGTGAGGGGAAGGTACAGATTACCATTTTACTCCTGGAGCCATGTATTTGAGGCTTTTTTAAATCAGGGGAACTTGAACCAAAAAGGGAAGAAAGCTTGGTGTAAGAGGTAGTTTCTTTCTTCCCCACTCTCAACTACCCACCAAGCTCTTTCTTATAAACTGTTCATAGTTTACCCAGAAACTTCCCTGGCTAAAGTCCACAGACTGCAAATGAGTGTTCCCATCTCTGCCTCTGTCATCAGAACCTGGCCCTATTAAAGCTATTAATACCACTGCCTTGCTCTTTGTCACATGAACATGGTGGAAAATGGATTAACGTGAGAGTGGGTAGGAACTGAGGTGTAGCAGAATTTCACACAACTTGGGAATTTCACCAAAATTTTCTTAGCGTAAATCTTCTCATATGCTCGGTGGGAAATTGTAAATCATAAAATTGTGTTGAATAGTGAAATTGAGTTACAAGGACAAGAAAATCCCTATAAAAGTTTGTTGTGTTCACCTTTGTCTCTCTCCCCGAACTCCCCACTAAAGAAATTCTTTTCTGCAACTAGAAAAGAATTAAATATTAGGAAGGGTGTAAGAGATGGCATTTGCCTACCCTGGAGTGCATGGAGCATAGATGATTCTTTATTACACATCATAGTCTGTAGCCTCCCAATGCTGTTCCATCTATATCTGGATGCAGCAAATTTTAACAATTCTCATTAAAAATCAAATTTAATGCAGCAACAAAAATTTATTTGCACCAAGCCTAATGCAGGGTTCATTGTAACTGAGTAGAATCTCACTTTGGGAAAGACAGACTTGAAAATCTGTCATCCACTGTCACGAGGACAAGGACATCTACTATCTTTAATACATATAGTAAAAACCTTGAGCACAGATTGAGGTTCCTTGGAGTCTAGGAAGGGCGCCCCATGCTAGACTGAAGGCCTGTTCAGGATAAGGTTGCCTAACAACTGAGTTCTCCAAGGGAAATGCTGTCAGAAAGCTTGCTTGTCCTCTGTCAGGACAAATTTAGACATTAGGCTTAGGAAAGATGGGCCAATTGCTTAAGTAAAATTTGGGAGGATATCCAATTTGAATTTACAGGGACAGTGCCAATTATGTTAGTTACACATAAAGCCGAACTTCTCCTAAGAGCGACTTGGAATTCTCACTGTGTTCCCTCCCATCCAAAGAAATCGTGAGTAAAAAAATAAATACAATCCAGTTGAATTAAGTCATGAAAAAAATTGTTCTAATTTTCAAAGTAAACATTGATTTTAAATTTTCCAACCCTCTTCCCTGACCACAAAAAAAGAAACACAAATATTTGTTTCCAGAGACAACACTCATTTCCAGCGTTTGCTCTAGAAAACTGGACTGAAAAAAGCAGCTCTTCAGGTAGGTTTGGCAATAAATTTGAAGCACTGAGCACCAAAGACCCTCCTCCCATCTTTATTTTTTCTTGATATCAAGACATTTAGGAAAGTTTTGTCATTTTTTTTTAAATTGGGGAATCTTTAGCATGTAGCAAAATGCCAAGCCCAGAGTTCATGCTCAGTAACCATTTTGTGAATGAATAGTTAAAATATATAAGTTACTTACCAACTTCAGTTCTCTACTTCATTTTACTTACGTACGTATTATTAGGGGCATTTGTGTGTGTATGAGGCTATTTGTAATGGAACATATTGACACATTTTAATGATTGTGTCCTCAAATAAACTGATATTATCACTTCTTTCTCAGGAAATTAAAGCTTACACGGTCATGATATATTATTCACCATAGCCTTTTACTGAAAAGTACAAAGTGAACCATTGCATTTTAATTCCAACAGATTTGAAAAGATTTTCTTATTTCTTAACATTTTATTTGTTTTTCATAAATTTATTTAACTACACCTGATGTTATAATAGGTGGTAGTATATTCCATATGTATAAAATATGTATGATTTAAATGGACAAATATGTCTATAAGATCCATAGAAAGATAACAGCACCCTGTCCCAACCATCCACAGCCCACCCCAAGGTCCACACTCAAAAAGCAGTTATTGTCAAACTTTTTAAGCAATTTCTGTTGAAACTGATTTCCATGCTGTATTATAACCTGCTTATATTACTTATAAGCTGATATGTTTTAGCTTGGCATTTTTAGACATTACTTTTTGATGTCCTGATAGATGAGGCTTGAGTTCATTCTCCTATGCACACACATTCACGCACAGAAATGCCATTTCCCATCTTTCCCAATGTAATCATTTCACAATAATTTAGTGAAATCTATAGCCAATGTTTTTTCATGGACACATAAAATCAAATGTATTTATTGTGTACAAAATGTGTTTTGAAGGATATGTACATTATGAAATGGTTAAATCTACCTGACAAATGCATTACCTCACATAGTTATCATTTTTATGGTGAGAACACTTAACATTCACTCTCTTTGCATTTTTCAAGAATGTAATACATCGCCATTAACTATGGCACTGTGCTGTAGTCACTGTGCTGCGTAATAGATCTCCTGAACTTATTCTTCCTATCTAATTGTAATGATGCATCCTTTATCAACATTCCCCCAACCTCTTCTCCTGCCTTAATGCCCAGCCTCTGGTAATCACTGGGTATAGTTTGGATATGTATCCTCTCTTAAACTCCTGTTGAAATGTAATTCCCAATGTTGGAGGCAGGGCTTGGTGGGATGTGACTGGATCAAGGGGATGGATCTCTCATAGCTTGGTGCTGTCCTCATGAGAGTGAGTTCTTATGAGAGCTGATGGTTTACAAGGTGTGGCACCTTCCCCCTACCCTCATCTTGCCCCTACTCTGCCATGTGACCTGCTTGATCCCACCTGGCCTTCCACTGTAAGTGAAAGATCCCCAGAAGCCAAGCAGATGCTGGTGCCATGCTTGTGCAGCCTGCAGAACCATGAGCCAATTAAACTTCTTTCCAATTAAACTTCTTTTCTTATAAATTAATCAGCCTTAGGTATTTCTTTATAGCAACACAAAGAATGGCCTAATACACCACCATTCTACTCTCTATTATTATGAGCTCAACTTCTTTAGATTCCACAAATGAGTAAGAACATGCATATTTGTCTTTCTATGCATGACTTATTTCACTTAACATAATACCCAGTAAGTCTATCCATGTTATCACAAACAACAGGATTTCCTTCTTCTTATGGCTGAATAGTATTCCACTAAGCATATATATCATATTTTATTTATCTATTTATCTGTTTATAAACAATTAGGTTGATTCCATATTTTAGCTACTGAGAATAATGCTGCAATAAGCATGGGAGTGTGAACATTTCTTCAACAAATGAATTTCATTTTTTTGGAGGTATACCCAGTAGTGGGATTGCTGGGACATATAACAGTTCTATTTTTAATCTTTTGAGGAAGCTTCTTACTATTTTCCATGACCATACTATTTATACACACATCAACAATGTGTAAGATTTTCCTTTTTCCATATCCTCACCAACACTTGTTATTTTTTGTCTTTTTGATAATAACTATTCTGATAGGTGTGACGTAATATGTCATTGTGGTTTTGATTTACATTACTCTGATAATTAGTGATATTGAACATTTTTCCATATACCTGTTGGTCATTTATGTGTCTTCTTTGGAGAAATATCTATTTAGATTTTTTGCTTTTTTTTTTTTTTTTTTTTTTTTTTTTGAGACAGAGTCTCACTCTGTTGCTCAGGCTGGAGTGCAATGGTGCGACCTCACCTCAAGCTCCATCTTCTGGGTTCGTGCCATTCTCCTGCCTCAGCCTCCGAAGCAGCTGGGACTACAGGCGCCTGCCACCACATCCAGCTAATTTTTTGTATTTTTAGTAGAGACAGTATTTCACCATGCTAGCCAGGATGGTCTCGATCTCCTAAACTTGCTCATTTTTTAATACGGTTGCTTTCTTGCTATTGAGTTGTTTTAAGTTCCTTATATATTTTGGATAATTACCCCTTATCAGAATATAGTTTGCAAATATTTTCTCCTATTCCCTAGGTTATCTCTTTGCTCTGTGGATTGTTTCCTTTGCTGTGCAGAAGCATTTTAGTTTGGTATAATCCCAGTTGTTTATTTTTTCTTTTGTTGCCTGTGCGTTTAAGGTCATGGCCAACAATCTTTAGCCCAGACCAATGTCATGGAGGCTTTCCCTGATGTTTTCTTCTAGTATTTTCACAGATCCTGGTCTTACATTTAAGTCTGTAATCCATTTTGCCTTTATTTTTGTATATAGTAAGAGATAAAGGTCTAATTTCATTACTCTGTTTGTGGATATTCGGTTTTCCCAACACCAATTATTGAAAATACTGTTCTTTCCTCACAGTGTCTTCCAGGCACCTTTATTGATAATCAACTGGCTGCTAATGTGTGGATTCATTTTTAAGCTCTTTGTTCTGTTTCATTGGTCTATACATCTATTTTTTATGCCAGTACCATGCTGTTTGGGTTACTATAGCTTTGTAGTATATTTCAAAGTCCGGTAGTGTGATGCCTCCAGGATTATTATTTTTGCTCAAGATTGATTTGGCTATTTGGGTCTTTTGTGGTTTTATACGAATTGTAGGATTTTTTTTTTTTCTGTTAAGAATATCATTGGTATTTTGATAGGAATTGTCTTTGGGCAATGTTTAAATTATACTGATCATGTAACTATAGTCATATATCACTTAAAGACAAAGATGTGTTCTGAGAAATGCATCATTAGGCCATTTTTGTCATTGTATGAACATCATAGAGTGCACTTACAAAAACCTAGATGATATAGGCTACTGCATACCCAGGCTATAGAGTATAACCTATTGCTTCTAGGCAACAAACCTGTGGAGCATATTACTGAACTGAATCATGTAGGCAATTGTAACATAATGGCAGGTATTTTTGTATCTAAACATAGAAAAGGTACAGTAAAAATACAGTATTATAATCTTACGGGACCACCACCATACATGCAGTCAGTCATCGACTGAAATCTTATTATGTTGACCATGACTATATTGCTTAGCCATGGATTGCACTGTGACTACGCTTCCTCTTTGCAAAATATTTTGTTTTTTCTCAAATTAATAACCACTGTCTTTATTTTTATCTATGACTTTAAAATGACATTGTATGACAGATTTGCAAACCTACCTCCAAGATGGTCAAACACAGAGGAAACATATCTGTTCTGATTTGTTTTCTCTTGCTTGTTTGGAGACATTTCTATTGGTCCACATCCTCCTTGGCTCCCATAGAAGGGTTGTGCTTCAGACCCGTCACACCACCATCAACTTGAGATGATTGTTCTGCCATATATTATATCCCCATTTTCTTGCCTCTCATGTCTTGTTCCTTGGCTTCCCTCTTGTATGCAAGCCTACTTTTAGAGGATACCTTACATCCTCCAGTAACTCCTGAGAAAGTGTACATATGAAAAAATAAAGTGTTAAGAGTTTGCTATTCTTGAGTGTGTCTTCATTCTACCATCTTGTCTGATTAGTTCAACTGAGTAACAATTCTAGGTGGAAATCAAAAGGCATTTCTCTTTTGTCTTCTTTTTCATTGACTTCTGGCGTTTGGTGTTTCTATGAAGAAAAATGCCACCTTGAATCCCAGTCCTTTGTAAAAGACCCATTTTTTTTCCTCTCTGAAAAGTGTCTGGGTCACTCCTGGTATTCTCGGTTTCACCATGATTGGGCCTTAATGGAAATCTGTTTCCATCCACTGTGATGAGACCTCACCAGTCCCTTTTAATGTTATCTGTTTGACTTTGGGAAAATATGTCAATATTTGGTAATGTTCTCTCTGTTTTCTTATTCTCTTTCTAGAACTCATATTATTCAGGTGTGTGATCCTATGCATTAACCCTTCAATTTTATTGTTTCTTTCAGATTTTCATTTGTGTTATTTTTCTTTCTTCTCATAATTTTCTTGGTAACTTCTCACTCTTTGAAAGTCCTGATAACCTAGAACTTAATCTTGTTTCATTCATGCAATCAATATCTATTTGGATATTAACTATAGGATTTTAAAATATTCTCTGTGATTTTCTCTGTTTTTCTCTGTTTTCTTTCTTTCCTGTTTGTATATTGGTCTCTAACTTTCATGTTAAATCCTTGCCTCCAAGTCTGGTGATTCTGAGGTATCCATTTACATTTGAGTTAGATGCTAAAAATCTGATTGCATGTGGGTAGAGCTGATACACTAGTAGCCCTCACAGAAAGGTTATTGGGTGGGGACCTTTTGGATATGTTCACAATGGATATCTCATTTCAAAATGTCTCATCTCTTGCCTTAGTTTCTTCAGAAGAACTCTCATTTCCCTTTAACATGATTCTTCAAAATAAACATTGACATTTATAAATATTTTATTGCTGTTGTTGTTTAAATGTTATTACCATACTTGAAACTAGCAGGCCTTTAAAAGTTGAGTTTTGAAATCTGGATGGAAAACATCCCAAATGGAAAACTGGGAAAGGAAATTTATAACTCGTCAAAACTTTCATGAGAGAAAGTTTTAACAAAAAAGTGCTGTTCATAAGGCGGTAACAGCTGGATTCCCACGTGAGATAACTGGTTGGCTTTGCTTTTCATGGTTTTCTCATTTGATTCATGGGAGCTAATGTGAAGCAATACTGATGAGACTCTTAAAATAACTGAAATGTAGGAACCTCCATGGGGCAGGGCCATGTAACTCATGTGACTCATTTAATTGCATATACCAGCTCTTTCCTAGTGCCTGGGTGTTGGGTATTGTTGGCAGGAGAAAAACCAAGTGAAAAAATCCAACATCTTTTTCAGACTCTGCAGACCCTGGAAGTCAAGACCACTCAGAGTTCTAATTCCAGTAATTTATTAAATGGAACTGCTCTTATGACCTCAAACAGAGAGTGCTCTGATAGAAAAAAAAAATGAACAGTGCACTCACTTCTCACCCCTAACAGCTGGCCTGAGATTGATATCTACCATTTCTGTCTTCACTAAGGTATCAGGTAATGAAAGCTGGTAAAGGATTTGGTGATGTTGGAATAAAAGCCTTCTATAATACTAAGAACTGTCAGAATGTGGAAAAAATTGACCGTGGAACATTGTTGCCAGCAAGAACTTTTTTTGTGGGATGTGGTCAGCCAGTGTATATTAACTCATATCAACACAGTGAAGCATTGCATCGTTGGTCTCTAATAAGGTGATACATCAACTCAGAGATAGATGAAGTGATTTGCACCATTTCCAATGCCAATGAAACAGAGAGGGTGCCTATGGCCATTACTTCAGAGCTGTAAACCATATGCCTTTTCCCCCAATGGAATATATTGTAAATTGGTCAAGAACTCGAGAAAACCATAAGAAAAGCTGAAAACTTTCTTCCTAGATTATTGCTGCACACACACTATGTGTGCTCGCGCGGTGCATGCACATATATGCACACTTACATATTAACAGAGAAGAAACTCAAGGAATAAATAGCACAGGACTTAACAAGTAAACTAATGACTGATTTTGACTATGAGATAATGGAGCTTTCTGTAAGATAGTTGATATTTATAAACAAACTGGACAAATTAAAGATGATTTAAAAATGATTCTCTACAGAAGGATCTATGTCAGAGTTCCTTGCCTGAGTTGCTTTCCTTGAGCCTTTATTTTATGTTTTTTAGATTAGTAACTGAAGCAATTGTCTAAGAGTTAGGTTGAGAAGGGAGAGGAGAAGGGGCAGCTGCTTCCAGGTGAAAACTAGTTTGAAAAAGAAAAGGAAGCCTTGGGATTGCTAATTTAAGGAACTGGAAAGCTGGGAACTCATTTGAAACAATTTGATTTTTGTGTGACTTTTCAAGAATATGATTATCAGTAATTGACGAACTTTAGCCACAGAAACCCATAAAAACCAATGTCTATTTCTTGAAAGCTATCCACTGTGTTGCATCAACACTAATTTTTGGAATTAGGGGACCCTTGTCGTCTTTCTGGGCTTATTCCTAAAGTTCTAAGACTTCTAAATTTCATCATCAATAAACTTAAGACAACTGCAGCCAGAAAATATTTGTGTGAGTAGGGGGAGCAGACATAGGGTCACCAACTATTTTTTTTTTCACAGTAGAGGCTTTAAACAATACAAAATATGCTATTTTATTATTTCTTTTATTTTATAAGAAGCAATAAGATCACCTCAAAAATAAGACCACAGTCTCAAAATAAAAGGCAGTCATTTACTTTAAATTAGCTCAAAATAGATTATGTATATGTATATTCTTAATGCACGGTCTTTAGGTTTCTGATCTCGGAACGTGCTAGTGAACATTTTTAATGATGCAGCAATGGTTATTGGAAGGTCTGTGAGCCATGGATGCGGACATTGCCTGAAATGTCTAAAGAGTTTCCCTGAAAGTCTTCTATTTTGTTCCTGATATAACTAAGCACTAAAGAAAAGCTTAGAAATTACTTTGTTAAATTATTTGTCTTAGAGTTAAGGAATGAA
Source organism: Chlorocebus sabaeus (assembly GCF_047675955.1). Lineage (NCBI taxonomy): Eukaryota > Metazoa > Chordata > Mammalia > Primates > Cercopithecidae > Chlorocebus > Chlorocebus sabaeus. Next base: position 65,628,619 of record NC_132928.1, read on the forward strand.
GGCTTTGACTTGCTTAGGATAGCTCAGTTTACCAGAGACTGGATGGGGTTTTGGCCAGTTCTCCCATTGAATGCACTTTAAGATGTCGCCTATCACAACTCCTTTTGCCTGAGATGCTAACATTTTGGCACAGCTGTGCAGGATGTGTAGGCTCTTAAGGGAGGGATCCTTTAAGTTGAAAGAGTTTCATTACCAAGAAGTATTTATTGGGTACCTAATCAGAGCAAGCCCCAATGGGTAAGGAGGAGACTCTTTACTCAAGTTATATATAATGTGATCTGGAAGACAGGTTAAGTACATGAAAATAAACCTAACAATGTGTGCTAACATACCATTGAGCATGTCATGAGCAGGCACAGACAGTGAGTATCCACAGGGCCTGGTGAGAGTGTATAGCTGCATGTTTCCAAGAAACACAGGAAGCAGGGCTGACCAGTGTAATTTGGCTTTAGGGCCCAGAATTCGCATCTGACTGTCCAAGATAACCAAGAAGATTGAGCCTGTTAGACCTCTCAAAAAGTTTTGGATGGCCTCATCTTCCATGATTTCAGTTCTTACAAGATGAAGAACTCAGGAATGGGGGCAGAAGGATGAGCAATGAAACATATAACACCTTTTTTCCATTCTCATTAAATGCTACAACCTTCACTATTAAATATGCTCTTGACCTTGTGGGACAAACTCTAGAAGCACATTTCTCATTTGCTGGCCTCTCTCTGGGCCTTCTGCGACATACTGTCGCTCAGACAAGTACTGTTCTTAATGGGTTTATGGGAAAGGCTTGGCCTGCCTTTCCATCTGCACCTTCTGCTGGCTCCCTCTGAAAAGCGCTAGCTTGCCATACGACATTCCCTTGAATTATTTAGATTGGTAAATCTTTCTGCATCTCACATCTTTAGTCCATCTGTTAGCCGGAGCTTTGCCTTTATAGGAAGTGTCCTTTATGCATGCTGGCATCTGTCAGCAGTACACTTTCCTCTTTTATTCATGATCATCTATGGGAGAGGGTGCAAGCTGCAGAAGCACCGCATGCCTGGTATGCATTTCATTTTAATGGAAAATTACATGACTGGGGTGCTGGTTTATTACCTTGCTCCACATGCATCCATTCATCACCTGGCAGCCCCTCACCCAGCCTGTTAGGAGCTGCTGGCCCTCCTGCAGCCTCTTGGTCCCAGCTTTTTGCGGGAAGTGGTCTTGATGGGAGAGAGCAAACTGCTCCTTTTAAAAAAAGAAGATCATGAGAAAAGAAAAATTATATAATGGAGAATCAAGGCCAGAAAAAAGACAAAAGGTCTTGACCTTAGGCTGATACCCAGATGCAGACATGGAATTATTTATACAAAGCACTAGATCTATTAAGGAAAACGTTACTATGAACACCATATCATAGCTGAGTGTGTTCTTTCTGAAAATAGTGATCTAAACTTATACTTTTTTTTTCTGTTTTCACTCACAGGATAATAGAATCTTAGAGATGGCTTCTCATTCAATTTTCCTTGTATTGCTGGAATAGGCTTTATAATAATTTAACTCATAATTTAAATGTTCTCTGGTACCAAAATGTTATCATTTTTATGTCAATATAAAAATAATCAATAACCTAAATAAGGTTATCAGGTGTCCTCGTTGCAAGCAACGTTCATTGCCTATGCCTCTTTTAGATCAATTAGTACCTGACAACTTTTGCATCACCCCCTTTCACTCACAAAAGGGTGCTGGTTTGGATGATAAACTATGGTCACCCTAGAACTAAATCATGGGATGATCACTGTATGTAGGATCATTGCTAATACAATGTCAGTGCCCATGTTACTGATTGTGTCTACTCTCCCATTGGTGCCATGTCAGGCTATTTAACTGTGCAAATAATGAGTATAGGTGCCCAGTGAGATACAGGCCAATATCCATATTTGCAAAACATTTTCTCCTTCAATCTAGGATCCTTTTCAGCAGAACATTAATTCATTGATTTAATGAATGTTAAATGAGTGCCTACTATGTATCACACTCTTTAGACACTAGGGATAAAATGTGAGCAAAAGTCTTTGCTCTTGTGGGGCTTACATTTATTGAAAATGGCTAAAATTATAATCTGATTGAGAGTCAGTTATGGTTTATTGCATACATTAAATTCATGAAGGATATACAGTGTGTTCTAGGCCAGGGAGAGCACAGATTTTGTTAAGTAGTAAAGATAAGTAGAGAGAGGAGGATAACAGACCAGAGAGACAATGAGATATTAGCACCAATTTAGAGACACTGGAGACATACACACTCTTATTATATATGAGCCATATCCCTTCTCCCTCTGATACTGCATCTGGTACATCCTAAAAATAACCAAGAAGGATGAAGGCTGAGGTCCTGACATTTGTTATGGGGACCTATAGAAAAATTGGAAAGTGAAAAGAAGCTACATAGATTACTCCTGTAAGCACAAGTGAGAATTCTCAGATATTTTACTGGAAGGGAACGTTGGGGAAAAATCAAATCTAGACTTCTGTGAGATAATCAAGTGAGAACCTAGCATGTTGAGATTTGGAATTACAGTTTACTGATATGTTTTCAATTTTATCTTCCAACTCTTCCATTGAATTTTCTATTTTTACTACTATATTTTTAATTTTCTGAGGCTCTTTCTGTTCTGTGACTTTTCATTTTCAAAATATCCTACTCAAAGTTTATTAGTATAATATAATCTCTTCTCTCTCTGAAGATAACAACTACAATGGGGTGATGAAAGCTTTCTTCTCTTTGAAATTGTCTTTGTTTCCTGTGAAGTTCTTTTTTCGTACTTGTTGATTTTCATACCTGTCTTTAATGTTAGGTGCTTTTTACACATATGGACCTTTGACAGTCCACTTATGGGAGAGTTATTAAAAGGCCCACTAGAAGCGCTGTGTACTTGGAAAGGACTTGATGACTACTGGCATTCACTGTGTGGTGATTAGGCAGGGACCACATACTTTCATTGCAAGTTCCCCCAAATGTCAGTTTCTGTGAGAGTCTTTTCTCTTTGAAGGTTGCTTTCCTGAGAGTGCTAGCCTCCAAACTCTTGCCTGGAAAACCTAAGTTGTCTACATGACAAAGGGAAAATGGGTGATAAGACTGGAGAGACTTTTAGTTAGGACTGAATACTTTTATTTAACCTCCTTCCTCCTTAGTCACCAGATCTTTCTCTGATATGCCGGGTATTCCTTTGCCTGGAACCCCTCTGATTCATTTTCCTCAGAGAGTAAAACTGCTTATTCCTGTTAGGATGGAGAGAAAGTAATCAATTATATGAGAAGAGTGAAAAGGGGCCTTGGGGGATCAAGTGAACTTCAAACCAACTTTCAGGCAATCTTCCCATTTCAGTCCCTTTATATCTTCACCCTCAGAGGTAGGGGGTGCCTCCAATTTCCAAGCCTTTTGAGGGTTCTGAAGCTTGAATTGAGTGGCTTATTTTTGGCTTGAGTTTCGATATTTTTGCTCTGCTAAGTGAGTTACAAGTAGTCTATCTGCTTTCTCTTTTCAAACGTATTGCCTTTTATCTAGTACCATGTTCTTCTGTCTTCTTTTGAGTTTATTGATTTATATATTATTTAAAATTATTCCACATAATAATAGTAGAATTTCAGGAGGGGGCAGAGATAAAAGTTTATGATCCATTTTCCAGCTTTAACTGGGGATCCCTTCCTTTCTTTCCCAGGGCAAAGATTTCTGATTACTCTTGCAAGTCTTCATATAAAAAGGTATCAAGCTCTCTTGCTATGCTAAATGCCTTTTCATAACAAAATCCATTGCTTTCTGGCTTGTTTCAACTCCAATTATTACAATAAATATAAAATATAGGATCCATAGGAGGAAGGATTATTTTATGTTGCCACATAATAAAGTAGCAATAAAGAAAGGATGTATTATATTGCCTTGGTACTTAAGATAGTGATGATCTATATAAGATTTCAGCCTCAGTAAGTAAGAAGGTTTGCAAGAAATCATTGACAACAAAAGACTGTTGCTCCTTATTTTTTCTAAGTGAGATCTCATCAAACAAAATTGGTTCAACTTTCTTGGAAGGTTTAATATAGATAAGAGCCCCAACTCTCTCTCACTCTATAAATACTCATTGCATTTGAGCTAGATAATTATATGGTGGAGAACCCTTGATGTACTGAAGAATCTAGACTAAGAATATTGTCCTCTCAGCCCTGGGTGTCAGAGCTAGCTTCATGGATATTCAGCCTGGACAGTTGCCTAGTGTCCTGTGCTCAGAAGTATCCAGAGCTTTGTTTAGTGCTCTGCTGGCACTATCTTAAAATTCTTAATATTTTTTAATAAGAAACCACATGTTTTCATTTTGCATTGAGTCCTGCAAATAATGTAGTTTCATCCTATTTATTTGACATATTGTACAAATACCTTGCAAATTAGAGAGTGTCTTTATGAAGAAAGAGTTGGGCATACTCACAGAAGCAATCAAAGCTTAGATACTATAAATAACAGGGCAACAAAAGGCACAGTACAGTTTGGATCCACAGTTGCAAACACATGTATTCAGGTTCCAGGCAGGCAATTTAAATGTAGGAAAAGACTGGTATAATAGAGCAAGGTGAGCTGTGGGCAAACAGTAAGACCATGTGCTTTCTAAAGATATTCAAATCCAATTTCACAAACACTGGGTTGTACTGAACAAAATATACAGGTGGGTGTACAAGTGGGTCACCAATTTTTGACCCATGATTTGCCACAATCTAGGAGGCAATGGCAAATACATAGTTATTGCCCCAAATACCTGGTCGTTTTAAACAGCTTAAGAGCCAAGAGTTCTCTAAGTCAAACCAGTATGTCAGGTCAGTTCATATTGGTTTTTAATTCTTCTTTCACTGCCTTTCAAACATGTAAATGCATATTTTATACCTAGGACATATACTTGGCACTAGATTTTGTGTTGAATCCTCCTGTTTTTCTTTACTTTGAGTGGCCTCCCCCTTGTTATTTATGCTGTATTTAATATTTGCCATAATATCATTAGATAATTGTGGTGAAGGCATCATTCCCTGAGCAGATGGCCTGAACATTTAGGGTGAGCCCTGTAGCACAATGAATGAAAGCACTAAGAACCTGGCAGAAATGGAACAGAGGTGGTGTGTGCGTGTGTGTGTGTGAGTGTGTGTGTGTGCGCTCCCCCAAAATAAAATTCACCAAAACAATCGGCAAAAGGTGGCCCAGTCCTGCGTCTTACTGCAGAGCCTCCCGAGGGATTAAGATAGTTAAAACTTCAGTGGCTGAACTCTTTCACCTTTAGTTTCTGGGCGTTAGCCAAGCTGCACGCTAACTGATGGAGGTACATTAGTCAGTATATAACTCCTTTCTCAATTTGAAGTTGATTTGTTAGTTTCCTCTCAGCATGTCTAAATACACACATATATAAGAATTAAAATATCTTATCATGATTCTTGGTCTCTCAAAATAAACGAACACAAACTTAAGTCGTTATGGCCTTATTGGCTACATGGCATTTGAATGCATAAATATATAAGATGTATAAGGTATAAGTAAAAAAATGAAAGATGTAGATTCAAGCTCTGATTCTATGTGTATTATATAGACTTGCATAAATCCCTTGACTTTGAGTCTCCTTTTCTTATCTGTGAAATGGGATCTTAATGATAACTACCTTTTTGGATCATTGCAAGAATCAGAGAGATAAAGGTCTCTCTTTGTCACTCAGAAGTTTGAAGGTTTTTATAAGTCAGAAGCCTATTCATAGAACACAGAGTGGTAAACCATTTTATATGTGAAGCTTAATGATGACTCTTCTCTCATGGGATAAGGAGAGTATCTCTCATGAGGCAGGTGGGAAAAGCTACTTCTATCCAGAGAAATCACTCTTGTATAAGAAAGTGTAACTTTCCTAAAATAGAACAACTTTCAAGGAGGGGAATACTAGCTACTTTGGTTGGAGACCAAAGATAAAGACAGAAACTGAAATTCATAATCCTTAGGCTTGTGAGTTCTCTAAAGGTCGAAGAGTTAGGCTTTAGAGATACAAGTCATTTCAGTAGACACTGAATTACTGAAGCAACACAAAGCAGCAATAAGATACTAATATGGACTGGTTTCATCAATTTTTACTTTCCTAAAAATTATCAATGGGTAACTCATAATATCTGAAATAATATTCAGTACTTACCATATGTTAGACACTGAATTATGAAGAATATTTTACATCTATATTATCATTTCATCTACCTGATGATACGTGGGAATTGATATCAGTATCACTATCATTTTATAGAAAAAAATTGAGGTTAATAAAGACTAAGCGTCTTTTGTAAGGTCGTCGACAAATAATTTACTTGGTTTTACTGTTCCACACCTGACTTATCCCAACTATGAGGTTGTAGTCTTCTTGAAGGCAGAGATTCCAACTTAGTTCTCATTATGGTTCCTGAACTCAAAATGTAAATAGAAATGAAGCCCACCTTCATGATGTTAGCCAATGAGAAAATAATTTTATGTGCATTAACTTAATCTACACCCATCTGTTCAGAATTCTACTAATTAAATAAGGAAAGATGCATCTGATTTCCTTGACAGTCACCTCCACTCTATTTTCTTCTGTCTTGCAGCGATGGCCAGAGGAACATCTCATCTGTGAATCTGGGTTCGCTTTCTTCTCATTGGTTGCTCATTTTTACTATTTATTTATTTTTAAATGATTTAATCAGAGGAAGTTGATTTCTTGCAGGAGATCTGTCATGCAGAAGCCAAACGCTTTCGATATTTCATTAGATGCTGATGGTTTTAGATTTAAAGTTGACACCGAAGTCTAATTAAACATTATGCCAGTGCACATATTCTGCAAATTAAGACACAACACATTACAGAGCCCAGTCTGGGATAAGTTAAAAAGGAAGCTGTCAACATGCAGAGGACCCTGTTAAGTGCCTTAAATACATATTTTGAATTTAAAATGCAAATGGGTTGAAGCCTCTTTTCCTTTCAAGTTGGAAAGGAAAATTAAGGGAGGTGGAGAGTTTTACTTTTGTTTTGTTTTTTTTTTTTTTTACTAATCACTGAGTTTTGACTCTACTTGCAACCACAGTATATTACAGCAGTGTTAGAAATGGTAAGAGAACTAATATACAGTTAACAATTCACTTCTGGCTCCTCACTAGCTGAATGAAAAGTAGGAAGCAAACCAATTCCATCAATGTTGACAAGTCAACACATGTATTGAAAAAGAAAAAAAAACTTTTCAGATTGAAACAGGCAGGACCCCTGGCACTATTTAGATCTGCACAGCTGTGGGAAAATTTCTGTACCTGACTTCATCAAATTGGGGTGGGCGGAGTGTTGGGAGAAGCCAGAGAGGCTGTGAAATCTGAGGTGATGGACTCCAGAGCTGCTGAGCTCAGAACAGAGCTGAGCATATTAACTGTGACAAACTGTGTTTCAGCAAAGCAGCAAGTAGGGTGGACCACAGGAAAAAGTGATGTAAGAGGTGGATAAATTTGGGATATTCTGTTCTGCTTTCCTGGATGTCATCCCCATCCCAACTCCCACTACTATCAATTATGTTTGAATGGGACAGTAGCCAAATAAGAGGTTGAGATGAGATTCCATCATGCTCCACCTGGGTGTAGTTGCTTCTCTGCATTTACTATTTCTCAATCCCTTCCGACTTTTCTTTGAAATGTTATTTGTTTTCATCCAGTAAATACCAAGTGTTTACTATATTCATGTTCTGGGTAAACAAACATAAATAAATAAAAAAAAAAACCCTCTCTGTTCTGAAAGAGCTTGCATTTGAGAAGGAAAAGAAGATATAGGCATATACCTTACTGGCTGCCCCTCCAAATGATAAATGCCTCAATGGAGAGTGACACCACCCTTCACTAGGGTGAAGACAAAAACTATGGGGGAGGCAGGTCAAGAAGGAAGAATCTGTGAAGGCCTCACAAAGACAAAATATTTGAGTTGGACCTTTAAATGAAAGTGAGATTTTGACTGTCGGACCTCAACAAGAGGTAAAATATAAGCTGAAGTAGTTTGAAAACACTGTTAAAAAGTAAAATCATTAGAAGAATTAAAAAGGGTAACATAAAAGATACATCATGTTCATTCCACTCAACCAAAAGAAGCACAACTTGATCACTTTCTTTTCCGAGTTACTTTGATAATAGCTGACTCTAAGCCATTTTAGAAGGAGCTTTCAAAGGGCTAAAATGGCAGTATTGACTACTTTGAACTTTTAATTACTTTAGTCTTAATAAATAAAACAGAGTTGGGATGCAGGAATCTGATTGAACAACTAATCCAGAAAATTGGATATAGCTGGTTTTATAAAACCTTGTCATTGGATCATTAAATTTGTTTAAATCTTACAGCTTCAGAAAGAACTCCACAAGCTTTGGTCAAAGCTCCATTTCAATAGTCAGCCCAATTTATTTTGTTTCTGTTAAATTCAGATCCCACCATATGTACAATAATTTGTTAAATAGCTGGAGAGAAAAACACGTTTGCGCACACACTCGCCCACACACTTTGTTCTCTGCTCTTAAGGAAGTTAACATTTTGATGGAGGGAAGAATTTGTGTACATTAAAAAACGTATAGAGCAATAATATATTATATAATAAAACACTAGATTAAATACAGTGTGGTGCCAAAATCTATAGTAAAAGACAGGCTCTGTGGGTGGAAGAGATGAAAGCAATCAAAACTAGAAAAGCTTGATTGAAGTTGGCAAAAGTAAATAATTTTTTAAATGTATGAACACTACCATCTTAAAGATTTAATAATTTTATCATGGTATATAGTTTTGAGATCCAAAAGTAAAGTGACATGGATCTATCAGAAGTTGCAGTTTTGCAAAACTCGTCAGTTTACTTTTTTTTGAGGTTCGTATCTTTGAAAAATATCTTTAACATATTGAACTTTTTAATGTCCTTAAAATTATGCTGAGAAGTTTGTGATTTTTAAATTTATCTTGATTTGAAGGATGAATTAAATTTAATTTACTAAATAACATAATTGTGGAAAAATCGATTGAATGCCAAATGGATTTTGCTAACAATAATAATTAAATGGTAATTGCTTAATAATGTCAAATTATTTTCTGCTGTATATAATTATTAAATACCTACAAAGAACAATTGAATAGTTTATAGTTTTTTGGCAACTACAATATTGAATAAATTATTTAATAGCATGTAATTGTGTTCTATTCAATGATAAGATAACTGATTGAAAAGTAAAGGATGAATTTAGTCTTCACACTTGGTAAGTAATACTACATGGAATAAAAATCCATATTAAATAAAGAAAAATAATAAATCATGTATTTATGCTTATACATCAAAAGATTATGTTAAAATTAATTTCTTTTTCATTTCAAAAGTAGGCTAGAACACAAGTTTGTATTTTTAAACATGTTTCTCTAAAAAAAGAGTTAAAAGATATTACATAAACCCAGCTTTACCCCTTTATGTGCAGTGAAGCAGGTGCCTTCCCCATTATATAAGGATGCAGAAAAGAAAATGTAATGTAACACAAGGCCCTATGTGAGCTTGTAGAAGGCTTCTAAGTAATAGGGCTCATAATTAATAATCAATAACAAAGCAAGACAGGTTAACACACAATCTCCTTAAATATGCTCTGTCAAAAGTAGTATTTCCACGGGTAAATTCTCTCTTTTTCAATGCTTTCTTCACTAACAATACTACCTCGGATAATAGCAGTATTTACAGAATCATAAACACTACTGTTGGAATGGCTCTTAAAATTCATCCAGTTGCTTCATCTTCCAATGCAGGAATGCACTCCCGTTGGTGTTGACGATGCACTGCAAGAGAACTCATGAATCTGTACATGTGTGTGGGGTAAGAAGCCTCAGGCAGAACTGAGTGTTTCATGAACTACCACCGTAGCAACAATTGCCACAAAATCTTCTCTACTCAGAAGCAGCAAATACTGCTTCCCACATAGTAACTGACAGAAACGTCCTAGAGCAGAGGGTGGAAAAATGGAGGCAGGCGCGGTGGCTCACACCGGTAATCCCAGCACTTTGAGAGGCCGAGGTGTGCAGATCACTTGAGTCAGGAGTTCAAGACCAGTCTGACCAACATGGAGAAACCCCGTCTCTACTAAAAATACAAAATTAGCTGGGCATGGTGGCACATGCTTGTAATCTCAGCTACTCGGGAGGCTGAAGCAGGAGAATCGCTTGAACCCAGGAGGTGGAGGTTGTGATGAGCCGAGATCATGCCATTGCACTCCAGCCTGGGCAACAAGAGCATCTCAAAAAACAAAAACAACAACAAACAACAACAAAAACAACAACAAAAGAAATGAGAAGAAAAGAGAAGAAAAGAAAAATGGGTGGAGGAAGAAGCAGAAAGTTTTAGAAACGGAATATTGGAAAATAAAAATTCTGTGCTAAGGGAGCACATTCTAATCATATGATGAAAATTAACTCTCTCTAGGTATATATAGGTAGATACATAGATAAATGAGAGATAGAGGTAAGGACTGAATGTTTTGATCCCCCAAAGTTCATACTTTGGAGTCCTACTTCTCAGTGTGATGATGCGAGCTTTTGGTAGGTAATTAGGTTTAGAAGATATCATGGGGGTGGAACCCTCATACTGGGATTAGTGCTCTTACAAGAAGAAGAAATAACCAGGGCTCTCTTACCCTCTGCCATGTGAAGATACAAGAAGAAGATGGTTATATGAAAACCTGGAAGGGTGTCTTCATCGGACACCAGATCTGTCAAATGCCTTGATATTGGACTTCTCAGCCTTCATGCCTGTGAGAAATAAGTGTTTGTTGCTTAAGCCACAAAGTCTATGGTATGTTTGTTAGAGCAGCCCAAGCTGACAAAAATAGATAGATGGGATATGACATGGTGAATGGATGAATGGATGGGTGGATCAATGAATCAATCACTATTCCTTAGGATTATTTTATTGATCTTATGGCAAAGCCCCCTCTCTCCCTATGCTCACCTTCACTGTGGCTGCTAAACACAGGTTAAAAAAAGTTCACATTGTGTAGGCCTAGAATAAATAAACTTTGCTGTTGGACTCCTGATATCTAAAATTAACATTCTTACTATAAGATTAAATGTTTTCTTGGTAAGACATTCAAATAAAAATGATCTTTCCTAACCAATGCATCTCTACCAGTTCTACTCCCCCGGGCACAGATTATTAAAAGATTATTAACAACTTTTTATCTAGCTTTTTAGAACTGTGTTTTGGGGTGGGATAAGTGAGGCTATAAAAGAAGGTACACCAAATTGACACAAGATGGGGAATCAATAAATAGTATTCTGGAACTTGATTTTTTTTAAGTTAAAACACAGCTTGGGTATGTTTTTATGTGAGGACATACAGATCTACTTACCATTTCATTCTTTTTTATGGTTACATAATATTCTGTTTTATATTGGTGACATTATTTATTTAACTAATCTGTACATGATGGATGCTTACAGTATTTACAGCCTTTCATCATACTGGATGTTGAATTTTAAAATCAGTTCAGAACATGGATTAGGAGCCAGCTGGTACAGAGACTATTCATTAAGTAATAGGTCAAACCTGTATGACAATAAACACAAGTATGGAAAGAAGAGCATCACTATTCTTTGGTTTGCAATAGATTAAGATGGCAACATAGCTGACTCAATTTATTGCAACATTTAAGGTTGATGTTAAGGGAAGTTAAAAAATTGGAGTTTGAGGCCAGCCTGACCAACACGGTGAAACTCCGTCTCTACTAAAACTACAAAAATTAGCCGGATGTGGTGGTGGGCGCCTGTAATCCCAGCTACTCAGGAGGCTGAGGCAGGAGAAACTCTAGAACCCGAGATCGTGCCAAGCTGAGATTATGCCATTGCACTCCAGCCTAGGGGACAGAGTGAGACTCCATCTCAAAAATAAATAAATAAATAAAATAAAAACAAATAAGTAAAAATTGTGTCTCTATTCTCTATGATAACTGTGATGGTTACTTTGTGGTGGTGGTCAGTCTCTGCCCCTTCACCTCCTTCTGGAGGGTGATGATAAATCATATCATGTCACAAACATGCCTATGTGAAGTATTGCCCAGTTTGCCATCATAATGAATAATTTATATTGAAGATAATTAGGATGAACTTAAATACACTAAATGGACAATGGTATTGGTACTATTCTCTGAAGTTCATGATGTACCATTACATAGAGGATGAAATTTAAAAATCACTTCTCATTCCTTGGCTCTACACTTTTAAATTAAGTCCCCATGCCTCATTCCTTTTTAAAATTATTTTTAGAGTTTTAGCCTTTTATTATTTGCTACTTTAAAAAAATACTCACTATGGGCCAAGCACTGTGCCAAGAGTAGAAATACAAAGAGGAATATGCTCCAAAGTAGTGTCTCCACATCACTTAAAAACAATATTTTAAAAGGGCATACTGTTACTTTCTTTGCCTTCATGCACAACTGAATCTGAATGCTTTCAGATTGTCCTGCTTCACACTTTCCAGTTATGTTCTGATCTCCTGGGTTCCAGTTTCAAGAAGTGGCAGGTAGATGAGTGCAGCTGCATCTTAGGGAAAGTAGAAACCAGAGTGAGACTGGAGAGGACCTCAGCTAATGAATCTGAACTTTATAAGCGCAAAAGGTTTTAACAAGGCAGTGATAAAACCAGTGACTTAGGAAGAGAATGGGCAGTAGAGAAGACCAAAGAAAGAATTCTATTAAAGAGTGAAAAATACATGATGGAGGGCCTGAAATAAGAAGATTGAGAGTAAGAAAAGGGCACTAATTGTAGAGGTATCACGGAATAACAATCAGAAATACATAGGAGCAACTGAGTACAGGAGTGAGGGAAAAGGGCATACCGATTTTTTCAAAAGCCCATTCTTTTTTTTGCGTCTAGTGGGGAGAGGGTGTTCTTTATCTGTGATTGTGTCACTCTTACCAGAGAGCTTGGTGCTATGTGTGTCCCTGTAAAACCCCCCAGCTTCCATTAAACAAAGTGCTCTTCTTAAATGCCTTCCTTGTAAGACCTGGCTGCCCTACCCCAAGCCATTAGTGGAAACAGAACATTAATAAGGAGGGACTGTGGTATCTCTAAGAGAGGTTGACCTCCTTCAGCGGAAGCAGGGCACCCATTATAGTGTAATGATAAATCACAAGCTTTTCCCTTCCATTATTTTCCCAGAAGACTCTTCTCTGAATGCATAAACATACTGGAGGGAAGAAGAAAAAAATCAAGCAACAGATGAATAGAAAGGTAAAAAAGAAAGAGAGGGACAGGCAGACAACAGACTCCCAAAGGGATTTTTAAAAATAAATGCACCATATAAATCCACATATTTGCATATAGTGAAACTTTAACATAACCTCATAAGGAAAAGTCTCCATTAAAAAAAAATGTCTAAATGAAGTATAAGATACAAGAGCTTCAATCTGAGAACCGTAAATACAAATGCCATCTCTAGGAATGTTTCTCTGTATTTAATATTATGATGCTTTTCTTTTTACTGCTGAAAATTCAAAGGCAAACTAAACCAAGGGGCAGGGGAGAGTACAAATAATGAATAAATTTGTAAGTGAGATTATTATTTACTTTGCTTAGTCAGGCTTTTCGCTGTATCAGTGATTTCCTCGTGTTTAATAGAAATAGGTTTTCTGAGGAAAAGATTTGCTGGTTTCTTTTCTCTTGACACATAAATTAAGAACCAATATGAGGAAGGTGTTGACAAATCTTGCAGGCTATTCACTGATGTCTAGGAGACACCTCATTAACTGTTGCCAAAATCTGCTCTTATATTAGCCACAGCATTGTGGCTGTCAGATGACTTTTGCCTCTAGAATCTAGGATAGACCAGCCAAACACAAACATGACATTTAGAGCCCTTGGAAGATGGCTTCTTCTTCAGTGGCAACAGGATTAATGTGAAAGCATACTAGGAATGACTAAGGCAGGTCCCAAGGCAGTTGATCTGAGCATTGTGTTTTTATAGCTTGTCTATGTAGATCAGTGAGCTCATTGTGAGTACGTGGATTAGCTGGACTGCCTCCACCCAGCTCAGGACATTTGACTCCATCTTCGACTTCTACTCCTACTCTGTCTCAGACACCAGGAGCTTTTTGTTTAGACAAAATCTCTCCAAATTTCAAACCTTGTCTTCTGTCAATGACCTTTGTCATGGCTTTCCTCAAGTTTGTCACTTTATATCTTTTCCCTTCCAGCTATACCTGGTATAAATCTTATAATCCAGATCTAATCCAGTGAAAATGGGTTTTTGTGTGGCAACTAAATAGAGCCAACTGCAATCTGCTTTCTAAGGGATGCATTTGGATAAATGAAAGATTGTTGGACATTAAGGGCACTGAGATCAAAGGAATTCTAGCTGTTTCTAGCTCTTTGTATTTCTGGATGTACCTTTCTCTATTTAATCTTCTAGGAGACATTTGGATATATGGCAGTTGCATCCTTACCACCCTTGTCCCATCTAACAAGCTTGTATTTGATTTAGAGATCCGAATCCAAACCGTTCTGGAGAGGCTGACTGGACCTCTGGCTGTGGAAATGAACTACGTGACCTAGTCTAAGCCAGTCAATACATTCCACCACTCTGATTCCTCACATCCTGGCTTGAGTAATACTTTTAGAAATAGATATGTGACTTAAGCTTGTCCAGTCAGAATGAATTTCAAAATTTGCTCTAGGGATGGTGGGACAAAAGTATCTTCTCTCTTCTAAGGCAGGTGTGAATGAGGAAGCATCTAGCTGTTGGAATTGTAGCAGCTCTCTTGGAGCCACAAAGTCAGGCTTAGAATGCAGCCCACAGCAGGTAAAGTAGAGCAAAGAAATGGGAAGTAAATGGGCCTTAGGCTAACACTGGGACTCCATATCAAGCTCTCTTGTAGCTAACCCTGTTTCCAGAAATTTCATTTATATGAGGCCTTATATTAAGTTGGAGTCAGGATTTCTGTTACTCACAATCAAATGTGTTGTTAAGTAATTTGCTTGTGAAGGGTATCCCTGGCTTCAATATGGGTTTTGGTCAAGATCCTTTATAAACCTGATGTATAATTTGTCAATAGTAAATGCATTTCCAATGTGTTTTACCTTCAAGCAAAAAAGAACTGACATGGTGAAGTGCATAGTCCAATATTATTGGCCAATTTCTTTTTTTCTGTTGGGCATCTAGTTAACTTTAAAATTCTTTCTCCAATATATTAGATGCATCTTATTTCCATTATACCAAAGTTTTACAATTTCATCCAAAGATTGTTTTCCATGTCCTCCCTTCTACTCTTTTCTTCATGATTGTTTTTGGTTTTCCTTTTGATTCCATAGCCCTTTTTATGACAGATATCCCCCATTCATTTTAGTAAGAATTGCAGTTAGCACCACTTACATGGCAAAGGACCAGATCATCTTTGGCTTGAGCTGAGAAATATAGCCTCCCAGACTATTGATTTATGCCTCAGATTTTTCAAATATTTTCTAATAGTGCTTTCCATCAATAGTTACTTTATATGTACAAAGTATTCATTGCTTTTTAATAACTGAGACTGCTTTTCCTTAGCTTTGTTGTTAACATCTATGTTTTTGACCATACGTCCGTTCAGTAAGTTAGTCATTTTTGAGCCATCATGATTTTCATTCCTTTTCTGATTTATTAGCAGACTACTCTCTCTCTAGTAGGCCTTTCTTTCTTAATATATCTGTGAAAGGCTCTTTGACCCCAGCTGTCCTGAATGTTTTACTGTGCTTGCTGGCCACAGCTTTTGCAATGGGTGCAGTTTTATGAATCTCAAGATGGGCTTTGCTTTTAAAATCTGCCCTTTTAGTTCATTTAAATAAAATGTCTCCAGCTGTGTTTATACTACAAAACCATTTGTAACCATCTCCTCCACTTTGGCCCCAAACATTTTTTATTCACAGACTTTTAGATTGCAGCCACAATAGCTCATGCTTTTGTGCTTTGTTATGAATCTATAATGGTACTATTTTCAAGAATTATCAGTCACTACTACCATTTCTGGGTTTGCCCTTGGAGTCTGAGCCCTGAGATCAAAACATTCACCTTACAAGCAGCATCTCTGCCCAGAGACCCAGACAGTGTTCCCCACCACCAATTTTCAGAAGCTCATGATATCCAGTGAGTAACTCACTTAGTCTACATGGGATGGGGAGGCTGGCATTACCAAAGGCCTTTATGACCAGTGGAAGTCCTTCTGGCTAATTATGGGGCAAGAGATTTTAGCCCACATGAGCTAAAAAGAAAAGATAATCACGCTGATTTTCAAAAATTATGTTTTCACCATGGCAAAGGCACAAAATAACAGAATCCCTTCAGAGATAAATTATTAACCCCTTATTTTCTCTTTTCCCCATAATTTTGCTGTCTCTCTCATTTTGTTTTTTTATTCTGTTGCCATATGAGTATTCCTTCAAGTTCACAAGCAGATATAGAATACTCATTTGAATACTCTCCTTTCCCCTGCCACACTGGTCCCCTACAAACATAATTTGTGTGGCACTGCTGTGGTTGGGCTGGATTTTACTTTGCAGTAAGAAATGTTGCCAGTTCTGGTAATTATTCTCTGACTGTGATAGAGCATTAATGTGTTATTACAGGTAGCACTATACTACAGGTTATCAAATATCAATAAGGAACATCAGTCAGACTTAGTCAAGGAGACAGGGAGAATTAAGAATGTGCACTTTAGTGCCCAGTAATGTAAGGTTTCCTACCCTGGGTAGCCCAAACTAGAAAATAATAATGATAATAGGTTGATTCTAAGCCAAGTCCTTAAGAGAAATTGGAAAATCAAGCTAAGAAGACAAAAACCACTAACACCAATTTCAGAAAGAAAAAAGGATTTTACCTTGGAAATAGAGCCAAAAATAAACCAGGCAAAAGGAGGGTAAAGGAGGTGTTAATGGATCATTAAAAATGGGATTGCCCTTAGGGCAATAAGTGGAATCATATATGTGATACTAAATACCGTAACATTAAATAAATCTTATAAAGTTAAAGTGTTATGATTATTGAGTAATACAAAGAATGGCTTACAAATGCCTTGTTTAAAATATAGCCTACCCTCCTTACTGGTGGGGTCCACATTTGTGGATTCAACAACAAACTGCTGGTCAAAAATATTGAAAAAAATAATAGCATCTGTACGGAAGATGTACAGTTTTTTCTTTTCATTATTCCTTAAACAGTACTGTATAACAAGTGTTTACTTAACATTTTCATTATATTATTATATGTAATCTAGAGATTATACAAAGTATATTGGAGGATGAACATATATTAAATGTAAATACTGCACCATTTTATATCAGAGATTTGAGCATCTGTGGATTTTGGTATCTGTGGAAGGTCCTGGAACCAATTCCCCACAAATATCAAGGGAAGACAGGAGTTTAGGCATTGAGATGCTTCAATTAGTTTTACAGAAATCTAGATGCAGTCATTGCTCTGGGTGATAGTTTATCTGGGGGCTGACATTATTTAAATTACTATTTTTCATTTAAATATTTCCTGAAATATGTACTAGCCTTTTTGGTTCATTGTTCTAATTTCTTGTAAAAGTAACAGAGCATGTGCTACCTGGGTGGCAGATTTTAGAGGCAGATTTGCCTCCATAGCAGTTATTGATTATATTAGGCAATGTTTAACTTTTCTGTGACAAAAGACAGAAGAATAGCATAACTGTGTTTGAATTTTATCATTCATCATTAACTACATGTTGATTTTGCAAAATGTCCCTTAACCATAAATATGATTTCATGTCCATTTGTGTTTTAGAAGCATGATCATTAGGGCCTGCAGTTCTTAAATGATTCAGTGTCCTCTGGAACATGCAGTGTCTTCTCTTTCCTTCATTAATAGATCTAGTGTTCTCAGCTAAATTGGAGAGAATACAGCAAGTCTATTCATAGTTAACAGAAAAAAATAGGTAAATTGGCGGGCTGTGGTGGCTCACACCTGTAATCCTAGCACTTTTGGAGGCCGAGGCAGGTGGATCACTTGAGGTCAGAAGTTCGAGACCAACCCCATCTCTACTAAAAAGTACAAAAATTATCTGAGTGTAGTGGTGTGCACCTGTAGTTCCAGCTACACAAGAGGCTGAGGCAGGAGAATTGCTTGAACTCTGAAGGTGGAGGTTGTAGTGAGCTGAGATCAGGCCACTGCACTCCAGCTTGGGCGACAGAGCTAGATTCTGTCTCAAAATAAATACATAAATAAAGAAAAATAAACAAAAATGAATAAATAAATAAGTTATTATCTTTTTTACTCTACTTTAGTTAGAAAGTTCCAACTGAAGTTAACAGTGAGTTGCTTACATTTTAGAGCTCATGGGGATTTCAGAAATATAAATTTAATATTTAAGAATAATAACTATAATTTAAAAGCAAGTGATATACTTAATGAAATATGATATTGTGGGTTGGATCTTGAAAAAAAATAGCACATTAGTGAAGAAACTGGTGAAATGAGCAAAGTCTATAATTTAGTCACTAGCAATGTGCCCATGTTCATTTTTCCTAGTTTTGAGATGTTAACATTGGGGGAATCGAGTAAAGCATATCTAGGAACTTTATGTAAAATCTTTAAAAGTTTTCTGTAAATCTAAAATTATTAAAAACTCAAAAGTTTATTTAAAAAGTCAGGCGGTCAGTCCAAACCAGAGGACAAATTGTGATGCCTGCCATCACTGTGTTTTATTCTTCTTTGGCAATGTTCTTCCCCTGTATTTAAATGATTGAGTTTGTTTCTCTCATTTTCCAAAGGCAGAAATTAATGATTAAAAAAGTAGACAGTTCTGTGTATATCAATAATATATGCACTGGAGATACTTATATTAAAGCAAAGATCAAACAAAACAAAACAAAGCAACAAACAAAAGCAACAACAGATTAGAAAAGTAAAGGTTAGCTTTCCTTCCTCCCTTCTATTTAAACCAAGTTCTCTGAAACTACAAAGACTTTGGCTCTTGAGTGGGGTGAGGATTCGTACAAACGGTTTGCCAGGATCTCTTCTGCAAGGATCTCTTGAGGATCTCTATTCTCAAGTTTGAGAATACTCTACAAGTTTTTCTCTATGTGGCAACTGCAGATGCTGTTTGGGCACTAGGCCGCACACCCAGTTCTCTGGACAGCTCAGATCATGTGGTAAGAACAAGCCTCAGTAGAATTCTGATTTGACCCCCACCCTAAAGTCTTGGATAATGGTGGCTGCTCCATAAATATTGTTGAATGAATAAATTAGATTAAGCAGTGAGTTGGTAGTGGTAGCACAGTCCAAAGAGCTCTGCCGCCCCGGTCTGCAAATGCTCTATTCCTGACCCAGGCCTAATGCCCAAGCAATGTCCTATGCCTTCAGTGCTAAAACTCACTGTTAAATGTGGGTGTGTACTAGGAACTAAATTTACTTTGCCCTTGAACTGCCCATGGCAAATCTTGTTCGGAGGTAATAATCATACTCTGGAATAAGAATGGAATAATTTTTCAAGGGGCTTTATTCTTGTCTTCAATTGGAGAAGGCCAGTTGACTGTTGGAAGTTTGATTTGGCATGAGCAAGACAACTTTACGCATACGTGCATGTGATGAAGGGTAGTGACAACCTACATCATTTTCAGGAGGAAATTCTTTTGGAACATACAACTGTCAAAGAGTGTGTGGACCAGTCCTCTGACATCTTTGCAGTTAAAAAAGCTACTGAAGAAAATAATTCTGAAACAATTTATAATCATTTCTGGCACTGCCATTAGTTTCTAAACAGCTTGTACTTTGAAGTTAGTTTTCTTTTAAATGGCTGACGGCAGAATCTCTGACTATTTGTACAAGGACAAAAAGAAAAGAATCCAATGACTGAGTGTGTAGAATGCATTTCAGATTCCCAGTTGAAGCAATCATCACTGGCCATTTACTAAGTATCTACACTTTTCCTCTTGGCCTTCATAGGTAATAGTTATTGCTACAATATGTTTAATAACAAGAAAAAAAGATTTCAAAGTTTTACCATTCATTGTTGGGTCTATTATCTACCCACAAATGAAGAAGGGCATCTATTGCTTGAAAAGATTTCAAAGGTATAGAACTCCCCTCTCCAATAATCTAATTCCATAATTAGAAACTCATTCCTTTTGGCCTAAAGCATTCTAGTCTGTTAAAATGCAATTGCCCCTGAGAGAAGTAGCATATTAAGCTTTAGAAGCCATTAGTGTAGATCAGTTTAACAGACCTTTCTTGGAGGGTCTGGGGAGAAGAGTAAAAGGTCTGGAGAAAGAAAATGCAAGGAAGTAGACTCTCCTACATGCATTTAACATGTTTTCACATTTAATCTTCACATGGTCTCGGCTTCCATTTTCAGATGGGGAAATAGAAACTCACCAACGTTAGGCAAATTGCTCAAGAACATCCAAGTGGTAACCGAAGAATCTGGGGTTTAAATTTGGTGCAGTTGACCTCTAACCCCAGGTTCTTTCTGTTAGAGGAAGTTTAGAACAGAGTTGCAAGTCAGGGTAGGGAAGAGCAGAGTTCTACTCAGAATGCAATGGGGAGGGACAGGTAGAAAAAAACAGGAGTGGTCATTTGTAAACTGTGTGGTTGCTAAATCCCAAAACCCTTACAAGGTTTAATCCAATAAAATATTTTCTTTATTTTTTTAAGATTTTTGCCAAACCTATATGAAGGCAGATTAATTTAGTGGTTTCGTTCAGGAGTTCTGGAGTCAGAGAAAGATCTGGATTTCCATATGTTCTTTGCTTACTAAATGTGTGGCTTGGAAACCATATTTTTTCCCCTTGGTCCCATATTTGTAAAGTACAAATATTAATTGAACTTTCTTCATAGAATTATTGTGATTGTTAAATAAAATACTGCATGTAAAATGCTTAACATTTTGATTGAGACAGAATAAAATGCCCAATGTTTGCTGTTATTATTTCTGCAGGGAAAAACAAGGGGGTGGTATCCTGGAAGACAGATCCTTCCAATCTTTCTTGGAGAAGGAAGAGCCCCAGTCTCTTGACTTTGTGACAATGAGACTTGATTTATAGTGATATTTGAAACTTCCTTTGGGGTCTGTGTGTGTGTGTGTGTGTCTGTGTGTGTGTGTGTTTTCCTTTCCATATGGGGCTTCTCATCAGCTCATTACAGTTCTGGCACCTTCCTGTCTCTGAATATGGAGCAGAAAACACTTTAAATGCAGTTTTCTCTGAGAGGAGAGAGAAAGAGGGAGACAGGAAGAGAAGAGGTGTCTGAAACCGCCGAAGGATCTGGAAGCAGGTTTATGTTAACTCATATCTTTTCTTTAAGGATGGTCAAATGTTTCTGATTGCCCTTTGCTATTCCTCACTTGTGTGTCTGTTGGGGTTATGAATGGGAAGAGTCAGGAAATGAGAAACAGTAAACAGGAAGTTTTCCAAAAGGTACTAGGATCATTATTTCCTGTGTGAAAGACTGAAGTTAAAAGGCATAGGGAAGGGGAACCCTTCCCTGTCATTCAGAAAATTCATCTGGCTACAGTGGAGCATGATATCCAGTCAGAAATATTATTCTTCTAAAAGCTGCAGTTTTATGTAGATGGAAATAAGGGAGAAGGAATAGAATCGGGCTATGGACTTGAATATTGCCACAAAAAATGGAGTGGGTTGGAGGTGGTCAGGAAGAGGAGGGGAGGGGAGAATGGGTTGAAATACAAAACAAAACAAAGCTGAAACACCCAGGAGAGTCCCAACCTTTTAGCTTGTAATAAGTCAGCTTTTATTAGCTTGGCTTTTGAGTATTAAGCACTCAGTTCATCTCCATTGATTTGTAATGAGGCTGGGAGGCTCACAAAGCCTTAATCAAGCCAGGATCCCTTTAAAATGAACTCTTCTGCGAAGAGAGCTGGCAGATAGCATCTGTGGAGGAGCTATGTTGGAGAGAGCTCACTGTCCCCATTGTGAGGCTTACACTGGGCAAGAGAATGGGGTAGGGGCTTCATTAGTCTGATAAAAACAGACAGGCCAACTTTTCATTAGAGGGATGCACAAATCCACTTTACTTGGCTTTCCTCCTTTACATTATAAAAGCATTATCAGGCCCAAGCTTATGGGACTCATTATTCCATACAAACACCAGGCTTGGAGGTGGGGAGGTGCAATGTGTGCTGAGCCATCCATCCTGGAGTGGGATTGAGGACCTCTGCTAGTTTTTCAAAGCAAAAACACTGCATTAAACACAGGCCAAGTTTCCCATCTCCATGAAATTAAGATCCACGAGATAATCTTCTACTATCTTTTTCTACTGTCAGACAAGAGAAAGTAGTAGAACTTTTGGCCTTTTGCAATAAGGGGCCATTTCTTCTAAAGTTTATGCATCAGGGTTCTGGGTTATAGAGAAATTCTACTGCCGATGCTTCCCATGATCTCTGCCCTACTAAAATGATTTTAAGTAAATTAAATAACTCAGACTGCTGTTGTTATTTATCTTTTTTCTTGCGTTATGTCTCATTGTGACATCATGCAAGATATTTATAAAATTTTACAGTAGATTTTAATTAGATTTGGGGTGTGGAGGCATTGATATTGAGGCTTGGATCATTCCTAATTTAACTTTTGCAGCACTTTTTCAACCTTGGCCTTTGCCTTCTGCTATCCCTAACTCTTTGTCTTACTCACTTTCTATACTCTCAAATCTTCGCCATCCACTAACCTGAAGAATTTACATCTAAATTCTAAAATATGATCTTGTCAGCAAATTAAAATTCCTGAGTCTGTTTTCCCCACCCTTCTTTATGTGAAACGAGGGATCATGTTTAACACTGCATTTTGTCAGGTAACCCCAGTGTCTATCATATGACATTACTGTTTGATATTATCTTTAGACTAATAATAGTAAGGAGTAATACATGCATCAACAGTATAATATGTCCCATGTTCTGCAAGATAAGTCTATTCAAAATAAAAAATACTTAAATTATCTTCATAAACTGCAAAAATGAAAGTACTTTTTAATTTGCTTTTTAAAAGTTCTATGGAAACCTTCAAGATGTCTGATCCAGCCATGGAAAACACAAATGTTGGCTGTACTCTTGCTCCAGATTAAACAAATAACTTCCTTTCTAAACCAATATTTGTAGCTTCATGAGAAAAAAAAAAATAGGTTGGACCTGGAGAAAGCTGGCATCAACACAGAGAACCAGGGATTCATTGCATTCCCTGCCACACCTGAGGCAAAAGCCTGACTTGGCCTGGGACTTCCTGATGTCATTGTCCATTTGTCTATGTACTTTCGGCCAATCACTCAGTACTGATGAAGTCTGCCCAAAATGGCAAGACCCTGGACATGCTTTTGTGAATTTTAATTTTGCCACAGAACTAGGCATGAGCATTTCACCTGACCTGTTGGCAGAAATGCTCTTTATCTGGTGCCTGAGGACCTGACCTACATGGACTGGAGCGTAACACGGTGTCACGTGCTGGAATCATGTAATCAACTCTTGTTGGCATCAATCCCAACATTAATGATGGCGATGAAGCTAGTGAAGCAACTGGACATTCCTCTCTTTCCCTTTGTATTTTTAACTTCTGACTCAAAGATGACAGAGGCTGAAGAACTAAAATCTCAACTGTTTCTACTGGCAGAGATAAGGTGATTCAGCACGTAGGGGTACAAGTATCCAACAGGCAACTCTTTGACTTAAGGTGTTTCCCTGGGGTAGACAATGACATCAGTCAGGCCCAGAAATACCAAATGTGAGGGGCTCTCCCAACTGTGACATGACAAGAAAGGAAATAGACGTTATGCTTTTCTTCAGAAGCATCTGAGTTCACTAGACAAAGGCCTGATTTTACTTCTAAGAGTGCAGAATTTGGAGCACTGTCAGGTATATATAGATAATAGAATGGTTGATGAAAGAATTCAACTATTTTTCTAGCTTGTGTAAATATCTGTGAAAGCCTATTAGTTTCTGCTCTCTGAATCTTTACTGAGACAAGGGTTACCAATGTTTATAGCCAAAGAAGAGGATAAAACCCTGACCCTTTCTTTAACTTTGTCTTAGCTGGGATTGCCATACATTATTACTGCAAATACAGAGATGCTATTCAGGCCTAAACTTGTCCTGAATCAGTGGGAATTTAGGGGGTTTGTATCATCTGCTTGAGACCACACCACAGCACAAGTCTACTGGAGACAATCTATTTGATCTGAATGTTAATTTTCTTCTTTCATTCAATTAAGGGTTAAATTCTTTCTCTTTTCTATAACTGGCACTAAAATGCCTGAGTTATTTTGTTCCTTTTAGTGATAAATCTAATTGGGTCTCAGTCCTAAAAACAACCTCTGGTTTGGCACTTATCCCAAGAGAGATGGAGTGTGGTGTGGAGGTCAAGCAAAGGGTGATAAATTGAGGAATTATGGATCATACCTTCAGCTCTGTTACTTTAATTGCTTTTAGCATCATTGTGGAAGGAGACAAATCCAGCAGTGGTCAAGCACTTAACCAAATAAAGCAAGAACTGAGGACGTGAGGAACAGGAAGATACAAGCTCTACTGTGGGATTTTCTGAGGTCAAATAATGTGTAACTCCAGGTTTTTCAAACATCAACAATGGAATAAGTAAAAGTATTGTAGCCATAGAGAGATCAAGCCTCTCAAACAGCACTGATTCTAATACAGTGTGAATGAGCTAATTGCAACAACTAGGGGGAGGTGTGTGGGTGAATGGGGAGCCATGTGAGTGAATAGGTGGTCTCAAAGACTGCTTTGGACTCCAGTATGAGGTTGGCAAAACAGGAAAAGGGCCCGCAGGGCAGTACAGAATTGGCTGAAAAGTCTGATGGTTCTGCAAGGGTCTCCCAGTTTGGACAAAGAAAGTCAGAGAACGTGGACCTTAGCCGTGATGGAACTGCATGGTAAAATTGCATCAAGGGATGCAATGAGGAAAGGTTCTGATTCCTCAAGAATCTCCACATCACGTCTTTTTCCCTATTGCCATGAGCTCTGGTGAAAAGACAAGAAAATAGAGAGGAGGAGAACACAATAAACTAATTATATAATTAAACAAAATTCAATTTTAAACAAAAATAAATTTATATAAATTGGTACATTTTAATTTTCTACCATCAGAAGAAAGTTACATATCTGTACTCCAGAACCTTTTGACTGTAAGAGTTCCTATAAATGTTAGGATTATAAATCATGCTGCTATAAAGACACATGCACACGTATGTTTGTTGTGGCACTATTCACAATAGCAAAGACTTGGAATCAACCCAAATGTCCATCAGTGATAGACTGGATTAAGAAAATATGGCACATATACACCATGGAATACTATGCAGCCATAAAAAAGGATGAGTTCATGTCCTTTGTAGGGACATGGATGCAGCTGGAAACCATCATTCTCAACAAACTATCGCAAGAACAGAAAACCAAACACCACATGTTCTCACTCATAGGTGGGAATTGAACAATGACATCAGTTGGACTCTGGAAGGGGAACATCACACACCGGGGCCTATTATGGGGAGGGAGGAGGGATGGCATTGGGAGTTATACCTGATGTAAATGACGAGTTGATGGGTGCTGACAAGTTGATGGGTGCAGCACACCAAAATGGCACAAGTATACATATGTAACAAGCCTGCACGTTGTGCGCATGTACCCTAGAACTTGAAGTATAATTTTAAAAAAAAGAAAAGAAAGAAAGAACAATAGTAAAGTATGAATTGAAAGGAATTATCAGAAAGAGCATGGTTTCTTAAGACTTTGTTGAGAGATTTTCAATTAATCAGTAGAAACAGAGGGTAGGTTGAGGAATGAATGGGAAATGAGGACCTGCAGAGAGTAACTGCAGCTGAGCAGAGATGGAGAGAAAAGAAATGAGGCTGAAGAATAAATATAATAGGCCTTGGGGTCAAGTAGTGAATAGAGGTAGCTGGAACATGCTATGGTTTAAACATGTCACCACCAAAATTCAGGTGTTGCCAACATGATTGTATTAAGAGATGAAGCCATTAAGAGGTGATTAGACCATTAAGTCTCCTCCCTTGTGAATAGGTACTTATAAAAAAGGCTGCAAGCAGTGTTAAGCTAGCTTACCCTTTTGCCCTCCTTCTTTCACCATTTGAGGACACAGCGTTCCTCTCTTTAGGAGGATACAGCAACAAGGCACCATGTTGGAAACAAAGAGCATCCCTCATCAGGGAATGAACCTGCCAGGGTCTTAATCTTGCACTTCTCAGCCTCTACAGGTCTGAGAAAATAAATTTCTGTTCTTTATAAAGTACCCAGTCTCAGGTATTTTGTTGTAGTAGTACAAATGAACTAAGACAGAATGCTTGTAGGTTAAAGACAAATCCAACAAAGAAATAAAAGAAGCCACAGGAAAAATAGAGCATATCTTGAAAGAGAAGGGAAGTATAGGATAAAGTGATAGGTAGATTGGTTATTCTAAATAGGAAGAGATCTGCTTTATCTTCTCAGACAGGAAGAAAATAGGTAAAATGATTATACTACACTTTATATAAAGGGCAATGAGAAATTGAGAGAGGTAGTGGTTGGTCACATTTCCAGCATGGAAAAACTGCAGCATCTCAACTAGACACTGCCGCATGGTTAACCCTCTCCTTTTAGTGAATACTTTTAACTGCCCTCTCACTTCTAGCATCTGAGATTGTTGCATTTCATAAAAAGTCATTGAAACCTCTCTTGTGAATGTTTTACCCTCTGTCTGAATCTCCTTTCTCTTTCTAGTTCTCCATTGCCCTTCCGTCGACCCGTACCTAATCTCCACTGCTCTGCATGCAGTCTTTAGATTGGTTGTCTGCCATGTTTCTAACTGGGAAATTTCCTAATATGTAACCTGCAATATTACTCCAGTATCATTATAATAAATCTAGCATATAAAATACACTGTCCCATATGCCCTAAGTTTCTAGCCTACCCGGCTTGAGACTCTACTTGTATCAGAAAGGTAGAGGCAGAAGATAAACCCTCTCTTGTTGATATTTAAAAACGTACATGTATGATCTTCTTTTCCTTTATCTTCCCACATTTCAGCATAATGAAAGTTCCTACTACTAATTGCTGACCATCTTGAAACCCAGCTGGGCATACAAAACCTTTAGAAAATGATTTTTTTAAAATAAGGAATCTGAGGCTGAGCCTATGGCACTCTATTTTCCTCCCTGGAACTCAGGAGATATGGTTGTTCACTTCTCTTCTTCTGGCAGGTATTGGTCCTCCAAATAAACAGAAGTATACCAATCAATCAATAAAGAAAGCTGTATCAATAGTTTGACAATAGTTATTCAAAATGGTAATGGGGAAATGGCTTCTTTTTGATAGTATTGAGACTTCAGATTCTAATAACTTTTAATTTCATAGCAAGAGAAAAGGCTTGGTTTGTATCACAGTTTAACATCTATGAGAGATTCACAGGATGTTTGTTGGTTGTGCATAAAAGAATAAAGTGAATACTTTGGGGTAACAGTTTTCTGTTAACCTAAACAATTTAGATCTTCAATAATACAAACTGAGATCTTAAGTAGTTGCTTTATTTATTTATGTACAACCAATGAATATCATGTGAAGCCTCTTGGGATCTGACCTTTTGTAAAAATGTAATACATTTAATAGGAAAGAATGTCCCTTTTAATAATGAGAAGAAAATAATATTTACATAGCTGTTCCATAGATAGAATTTTGGAGTCAAACTGAACTAACTTCCAACTCAGCAACTCACCAGCTGTGTGACCAGAGGTAAGTTATTCAGTCTCCATGAGCTTCAGTTTCTTCAATCACCAAATGAAAATGATACTATTTAAGTTTGTTACTTCTCACTTAGAAAGGGCTACGATCAGGATCCTGAATTCCTAAATCTCATTTCACTGTCAATAAGTTATAAACTATTAAATTTATTCCAGCCTAATTATATTATTTATGGCTGTTGGGTGCTTTGCCTCAAATCCATGTATGAATAGGCTGAAATTCTGTTTCTCTGCTCCCCTAATATCCAATTTCTTCCATGCCTCCTCTCCCTGTGATCTATCCTGGTCTTATAGGGCCTTCCAAGAAGGAGCACAGTTCTAATTAGGGGGCTCCTCTGTACCTACCTCACTGAGTGTGCAGTAGGAGAATGAAGAGGAAAAAAAAAAAATGAATAGAAAGTGTTTGCACCAGCTCAATTCCACTTGTAATCCCTTGTTCCCTCCACTATGATTTCTTTATCTCAGACTGCAGCTCCTGTGCTTGTTCAATGGGAAAGACTGGAACTTAGTAGGTACTCAATCAACACTGGCAATTTTTATATCATTGCAATTAATATTTAATAATTTGGTCATTATTAATAAGAGCGACAATAAATAGGGCTTTCTTGGAAAAAGCTCAACATTCCAGACCACAGGCATATCTTTTTTTATAGAAGGGGCTTAGAAGTCCCACCTGGCTTTGGTTAAACTGTCATTGATCTTCTAAAAAATATGAATGAAGGATCTGAGTGTTACTGGAACTAGACAGTTTAAGAGGACTCTGTTCTAAGCAGCTTCCCTTTCCCCTGGATACATACAGAAATGAGAGTCTTAGGAGCCTTGAGGTTGAATATCTTAGTTTGTGCACAATTTTCACCATAGATTGATACTGCGTTGGATCTATAGGCCAATGTTTCTTCTCTGAGATTAATATTTGGCAAGAAATGGAAAATAGAGGTGTGGAAAGTATAAGATAGATTGGACTACACACAGTAGTTTGTGCCAGAGTCAGAGCCCCCAGTGCCAGTCAAGTAGCAGGTCACTACCAAGTCTGCAGTGCATGCCATTTGCTGGTGCACTGAACCTGACTTAGAAGAAACACTCACCTTCTTGGAGGCACGATGGGTGGTTGGCAACATTCTCACTGACCTTCCACTGGCATTTATTTAAGGTCCATGGGGGTACCCTCCCCTAACATTGGGACAGAGAGCTTTGAACTTGCAGTGCGTCCTGTGAGCAACAAGTACCAGCTACTACCAGAGAAACCAAGCAGGATTCAGTGCCACCACTGAGGACACTCTTTCTGAGCTGCCTGGCTCTGTCCCAGGCCCAGCATAGGTCAACTAAGGGACTTGAGCCCACCATCTACAAAGGACAGGGAAGTCTGGGCTGGTGCAGACAGCAGTTGTGCCAGGGGGCTGCACTGAGGTCCCTACCTGGGAAAGGGGCCAGGAGAATGGTGCTTGGAATTTAAATGTGTCGATCAGGCATCGACAAATAATAAACTAACCTGTGAGTGGAGCCAGACAGCTCCCAAGCCCTTTCACTGAATAAGGCAATAAATACATCACCGCACCACGAAATGGCCTCTAGGTGGCTTTAGAATGATTAATTATTGATTAATCTTTACTAATTAATGAATTTAAACACTACTCCTGCTAAACAGGAATGTGAAAACCAGTGTTCTATGAGAATAGAGAGAAAAAGGCCTGCTGTGATCCCACAGCAGGAAGACTGCTCTGGGCACGGACCACTGCCCCGGGAGTGGTAAGGCACACTTTTGTCCTGAAATGCTACCACTAGGGTTGATAGTGCCTGTGGGTATCACTGCAGTTCCAAGACTGAATGTAAAGTATGGTAGGTGATACAATGATAGCAAAGGAGGAAGGAGACAGATAAATTGAAAGCATGGAAAACAATGGGGGAAAACAGGTATGCAGTTCAACTTCTATTTACCATTTACTATTTGCTAGGAATTGAGGTTTTGCTGAATAAGAAATTGTCCTGCCTTTCAGTGATTCACAGTTTAGTAGGAGAAAGAGAAGGTTTCAATTCAATGTCCAACACATGTATAAACAAAATTGCCCAGAAAGTTCTGCAAATACAGGATTAGGATCAGAGAGCAATGAAGCAATAATTTAAATCTAGCATGTACATTATTAACTTTAAAGAGGCTCTGAGATGCAATAATAGTAATAATAAACAATAATAAATATCTTCCTTCAATGACAGGAGAGACAAGTAAATTATTCACTAATTTAATCACTTCCTTTTTTTCTAGGGCTGTGCAGGTAGCCCAGAATTTCCTCAAAGATAAGCACAGCCGGTAAATGCTGGCTTTATCACTTACTGTTTTTTGGACTTCATGCAAGCTCTTTCACCTTTATGACCTTTAAGTTTCTTCTCTGTTTATTGAAAATAATGATACCCTCCTTATGGGGTTGTTATTAAAATTAGAGATGACTGTGTGGAAAGTGCAGAGATTCCTGACACATAGGAGCCATTTATAAGTAGTCTAAGAGTCATTTATAAATAGTAATTAGTTTTCATTCTATTTGGCAGTGTAAATTTTAGTCCTTTTATTATGTGACATCATGCTCAAAAACCTTTGATATTCATTAATGAACAAAGTAAAGAAACTATTACACCAGGAAAATAAAGGAATTTTCACCTTCAGAGAATAACAAACTCATAGCTTGCTCAAGAGCAGGAATCCTGTCCCCAGCTGATGTGGGCTTGAATTCAACTACTGCAATTTTCTAGCTGTGTCACCTTGGGCAAATTACTTAACCTTTCTGGCCTCACTTTTCTTCTCCATTGGATGAGGAATAATGATAACACCTATCTCAGGGTTGCCATAAGAATTAAGTATTTTATATTCTATGTAAAGCACTTAGCACACTGCCTGGCCTTTAAAAATCCTCAAATGTTAAGTGTTAAAATAATTATTTATAATATTGCTATTAGAAGGGATCGCAACTAAGTCCCATCAATGACAAATATTCTATTGCCTGATTAAAAAACAGTCTCCTCTTCTGTGCTCCCACTGCCCCTAACTTTTCCTTACCCAGAACCACGCTCCACCACGCATGCAAACACTTTGTCATATTGAATTCACCTTGAGAGCATCTAAAAGGACTTTTCTTAACCTCCAAGCTGCAGTGGTCTAGGAGGACCCTAAACCTCAGACAATCTCAGCAGGACTTAACATCTGTGTGCATTTTTTTCATTCTGAAAGCCAAAGTATAATGAACCATTCTAGGACATGATGTCAAACGGTTTCTGTTCTTCTTGGTAGAACTCACGGGAATGAATAAGATGGCTTTCCTATCCCCAAGAAGTTTACAGTTTAGAGGGAGTAATAATGCCTCCATAAGTAACTCAAATATAAGACTTACTGTCTTAAAAGCTAGAAAAACTAGTATAAACAAAAAGCAGAGGGAACTTGATGGAGAGAGAGATAATTCACATTTGGGTTGGATAAGGTGATCTTTCAAGGAGGAAATGGCATCTGAATGATGTTTTGAAGGATAAGTAGAATTTCAATAAAGCAAGAAGATGGGCAAAGTTAGTCTAAACTGAAGAAACAGTGTCTAGATAAGTGTAATAGCATAAAAATATAGAGAATATTCTAGAACCTATATAATTTTTAAGCAGTGATTTTTATAAGTACATATGTTGTTTAATTTTATAGTTTCCTTGTTTGTTTAAATTTGAGTTAAAATTTCAGTTCCTGAGACATACACAGAGTTCCATATTAAAAGAGGCCATTTTCAGTTCATTTCAGTTCACAGGAGGTAAGGAGGAGATAGTGACATCTTTCCCCTTCATACCTTCATATTGTTCTCTATGGAAAGTCATTTAGTAGAAAATAATGTAGGCTAGAGTCTGGGGCTGGGCCTTGAAAAAGATATGCTGAAAAAGAAATGCTGAGAAATAATTTCCTTAGTATGTCACCTAGGTTCATTTTCATGTAATCTGAAATGGGTATGATTCAAATAGATAAAGAAAGAGATAAAACAGAGAGGGAGAGAGTGGGAGGAAGAGAAGAAGGAGGGAAGGAAGGAAGGAAAAATAAAGCAAAAAGATAAAAACAAACAAACAAAATCCCAGTCCCATGAAATGCTTCCTCTGACTTCATGTTAAGGCTGGAAAAGCAGCTAATGACAACAATTTGTTGAGGAGCAGGCAGAATGAGCCAGGACAGTACTATTTTCTAGGTCTTAGGTGGGCTTCCCCACAGAAGACAAATCATCGAAATGTAGTGGCTCCCATTTCCCAGCCTCCCCACCTCGTGCACCATTGAATGCCTAAGGGAAAAGAAATAGCCAGGTAGAGTTCAAACCAGAAAAAAATGGAAACCAGATTCTCTGAGGGAAAAACACAATCAGCAACACAGCAAGCAGTAAGAGAAACCTGGAAAGCAGAAATGCTAAAGCAAGTGAGCAAGGCTCTTGCAAAAGGAAATTAGATATGAGCTGCCAGGTGATATAGCAGCTGAAAGGTCAGTGCTATTTTGGGCTGAATATGAAGAGGCTTCAGGCATCTCAGGATCTCAGGACCAAAAAAAAAAAAAAAATGTACACACTAGAGAGAGTTCAGAGAAAGGCAACAGCATTGATTAAAGAAGGGCGGTTGGCTTTGTGGTGAAAGATTAAAGGCATGAGATAGGCAGGAGCAGCAAGGGAAGTTGATGCCAATTGTATATTAATAGCACTTTGCGGTGACAAAGCACTCAACACTATGTTTATTTCTTATCTCTCACATGAGTGTTCTCTCCTTGTAATGTATTCATTCATCCAATAGTCAGTTATTGACCATCTGTTTTGTGCCATTTATTGTGCTAGTAAGCTAAAGTTAAACAAGCTACAGCCTCCATCCTTGAAAAGCTCACTGGCTAAGAGAGACAATGACAAGTGGTAAGTGAAATGTCATGGGGTAAGTACTCAACAGGTAACACGAGTTCAAGAAAAGGGATTACTGTTGTGTTGTAATAGGGAAGAGAAGGTTTAAAGGAAAGGCAATCTTTTAGATGAATTTTGAAGAATGAATAGGTTTTCACAAAGTAGAATGGGTGGGGTGGAGGTAACAAGCAGAGGGAATAGCACAGTTAAATGAATGGATTAAGGTGTATGGCCACACAAGGCTAAAGCCTAGAGTGTATAGATAGAGCAAGGAGGGAATTTTTGAAAAACAAGTTACAAAAGGAACCAATAATTTGTTAGAGTATGTTGGAACATGATGATTGACACATGCCTTACCAACAAACATCCTTGAAGATCTACAATAAAATTGTGCTAGACATTGTAGGAAATATAAAGGTAGAGATAACAGTTGCTGGCCTCAAGGAGTTTATTATTAACAAACATTTGTTGAAGTCCTATCATATTCCAGATACTAAGCTAGAAAGTAAGAGGATTCATCTTGAATAAGAAAAGCTCCCAGAAAGCCTTCAACTAAGATGATGCCGATGGATCAGTTATAGAAATTATTGATTATTCAAAAATACAATAGCAGTCCACAGATATTACAATGTACCAGAGGTAGGGAGGGAGGACAGCATACAGTAACTTTCTGCTTATTATACCTATTGTGATAAAATAAACTCCAAATCTTAGTTGCTTGAAGAAACAATTTATTATCATGATAACTGATGATTCTGTGTATTTAGTGGGCTAAGCTGGGTTGTTCTTGTCTTGGGTCTCATGCAGTTACTGATAGATGGCAGCTGGAGCTGGAATCATCGACAGGCTTGACCAGGCTGGACATTCACAATGGTTTCTTTACTCCTATGTGTGGTGATTCTGATAGGATGGCTGGCACAGCAAGGGGCTACCCAGGCATCTGTCTTTCTCCACATGTTTTCTTCACATGGCTACCTTGTACTTCTTCACAGCACAGTAGTCTCTCTCACAACAGTCTGAGATAAGTAGTCTCAGGCATCTCATATGACATACAGATTTCCTCAAAGCATACACTCCAAGAATGAGGGTTTCTAGAGGATGAGGAAGAATCCACAAAGCTTTTTATGAGCTAACCTCGGACGTCATCCAATGCCACTTCCACCACATTCTATGGGTCAAGATGGGAGTCACAAGGACAACCTATTTAGGGCCTGATCATCAAGAAGCATGAGTTACTGGAAGGCCGTCTTTGGAGACAAGCTACTGTGGTTCCAAATGACAATAAGGATTCCAAAGGAGGAGGGGTCACTGTGTAGAGGACTATTAGGGAGGCCATGTCACTGAAGAGGTGCAGCTTAAGTTGAAAGAAATGTGAGTTCCACCTAAGGAGAGAGAAGAAAGACCTCATGGTGAAATGAACATATACTTTCAAGAGGATCTGAGTTCAAATCATGCTTCTATCACTTCAAAACCATGTACCTTTGGGGGTAATACCTCACAGGTAGTTGAAAAGAATAGCAAAAACATATATTAAAGCCTAGATCGTAGCCAGAAAAAATTAGAAAGGAATTATTATTATTATTAAT
This sequence comes from Chlorocebus sabaeus, assembly GCF_047675955.1. Classification (NCBI taxonomy): domain Eukaryota; kingdom Metazoa; phylum Chordata; class Mammalia; order Primates; family Cercopithecidae; genus Chlorocebus; species Chlorocebus sabaeus. The sequence continues at coordinate 65,662,869 of NC_132928.1, forward strand.
CACAAAAGAGGACATTCCAAGCTGTGTAAAAATTAGACACCAAGTACTTTGAGGACCCAATGAGTGACCTCTGACATCATGTATTCAGAATGGGTTAGGGAGAGGCATCATATTTCAAGAGGCTAGATCTCACAGCTTCTGCATTTGTCACAAATTGTACTTCCTAAAATGTGTATTTGAATAAGGATCTGGCCAGACAACATCATGGTATGATTAGAGAACAAAGAAAGACCACTTTATCTCAAAATGTCATCATCTCTAATTTGCCCAAGGGTCTTCCACTCCATCATTAGTAGTTCATTCCTCTCAGTTAAGATATCTTATCCCCTGGGGTCTCCTATCACAATAGAAATACTCTGGAAGAGGTAATACACTCAAATACCATCAATTACTAACAATGTATTATACGCTTGAGATTACTTTTCAGCAATAATAGTCAAGATATTCTAGGCTATGCACTAGTAAAAACATTCCCACAATCTTCATTATTTTTTAACACAACAAAACTTACTAACTCATACAAATTCCCTTGCATGTCTGGGCAACTCTCCAGGGCAGCTGTCCACCATGTGCTGGCTCAGTACTCTAGGCTGCTCTGATCTTACGGCACCTTCATATCAACACGTGTTCCCATGATCACCATGGCAGAAGAGAAGCTAGAAGACTCATACACTAGCAATTAAATGTTCCTACAAGAAAGTGACATGTATCCCTCTATTCACATTTTATTGGCTAAAGCAAGTTACCTGGCCATGCCTAGCTTCAAGGAGGTAGGAAATTATAGGTTTCTCATGTGCCCAGAAGAACCAGACATCAGTTAAAAATAACATGCATAGCGCATTCACCAAAGATAAAATTCAAAAGAAAAAGAAATTAGGCTGTGATTGAAAATATTTTTAATAGTGAAGTGGAGGGGAAGAGTTATATACAAATTAGTAGGCAGATCTAATGGGTCAACGTCATCGGTTTCTGAATACATAGACACACAGGGTAGCACTCAGCTCCCAGTGGAGGAGAAGGTGTCAGAAATAGAGGTTTCTCAAAAGAAAACCAACTCAGCACCAGCTCTGACTCTTCCACTTTTAAGTATCAAGTCATTTGTCTGTAAACAGTGTTGTGATATTCATCATCATCAAAAAACCAACAGTCTAAAAGTAATCTTTTGCCAATAATTAACAACTGGAGAGGGCATTGCGGTAGGTATTTCTGGCCAAAGGGTAGGTAGAATGAAATGAAGAAGCAGAAAACCAACAGTCTAAAAGGAATATGGGGGTAGATATTTCTGCCCAAAGAAGGGGTAGGATGAAATGAAGAAGCAGAAACTGGACCAGAGTTCAAAATTCAGCAAAGAGATAGGCCAGTAAAAATAGAATGTCATGTCTGGGTATCAAGAGATTAAAGTCATGACAAATTTAAAAAGCAAGGATAATGGAAGCTGCTTTGAACTGATTTCAGTTCAGGGCTCTGGAGTGAAAGAGGGCAGGCTGGTGCTTCCTGAGAATGATGTCTTTGGGGAGGCAGCAGCAGGAAGAGGCTAGTGGTCCAAATGGGAATCTACTAGGCTTATAATAGAAATAGTCCAAATAATAGAAATATCCCAGATATCCCAAACAGGTCATCCCTCTCGTCCCAGGACTGCTGCGCAACACAGCCTCTGTGCACTTAGGCAACTCTAAGGGCTGATCTCTGCAGCACTCACAGATGCCTACATGATTCATCCTTTAGCCCTAACTGACTGGGGTTATATTAAGTGAATAGCCAGCTACTTTTTCTGCTTTAATTATTTTTATTTTGAAAATTTTCGACTTACCAAAAGAAAAAAAAAATGAGGAGATAGCACAGAGAGAGTTCATATACATTCTTCCTACACACACCAGTTTTCTATATTATTTTCACCTTACATATCTTACATTAGTATGATATGTTTGTCACAATGAATAGGCCAATACTGATACATTATTATTATTGACTAACGAATGGCAACTTTAAAGAAACCAGTTCTAGGGTAGATACTGCATGATCTCACTCCTATATGGAATCTAAAAAAGTTGATCTTATAGAAGTAGAGAGTAGAATAGTGGTTACCAGAGGTTGGAGAGGGTGAGGAATAGGGGGATGATAAGAAGAGCTTATTCAATAGGTTGGAAGTTATAGTTACATAGGAGAAATATGTTCTGATGGTTTTTTGCACAGTAGGGTGACTATAGTTAACAATAATGCATTGTATAATCCAAAATAGCTAGAAGAGAACATTTTGAATGCTCTTACCATGAATAAATGGTTAATGTTTGAAGTGATAGATATACTAATGATCTTGATTTTATAATTATACAATGTATGTAAGTATTATAAACATCACACTGTACCCTGTAAGTATGTACAATTATTATATATTGATTAAAAACAAAATACAAATTTTAAAAACCCTACTTAAGCATATACTCTAGAGACTGATAATGATCATAGTGTATATTTTTAAGTGAAGTAGAAGCGGTTATGAAAGAGTTAAACTTTACATATAAAGAACAGAACATTTCAACAATCTTGTCTTTGATAGACAAAGAAAAACAAGAGCAAAACTGCATACAGAAAGAACCTCTAGGGTCAATATGAGTATTATTTACGCCCTAAACTTCGAAGTCAATGAGGCAGAACAAAACCAGCAGGACTCTCAAGAGACTGAGTTCATGATATCTTTAAAAAAGAAAGAAAGAACGAAGGAAAGGAAGGAAGGAAGGAAGGAAGGAAGGAAGGAAGGAAGGAAGGAAGGAAGGAAGGAAGGAAGGAGGGAAGGAGGGAAGGAGGGAAGGAGGGAAGGAGGGAAGGAGGGAAGGAGGGAAGGAGGGAAGGAGGGAAGGAGGGAAGGAAGGAAGGAAGAAAGGAGGGAGGGAGGAAAACAAAAGCCTAGTCACCAGAGAGGACTGTCAGGCTACCTGTACCAACCCTCCTCAAATGCTGGTTTTGGAGACTTTCAGCCTATAATTTGGCTTTCAACCAAAGCCTGTAGACTTTGGCCTATAGTGCACTAACAATGAATTCAGTAGCTTGTTCCCACAGGTGGGACCTGGAATTACTCATGTTGCTCCAGACTGGGTATTTGATCATCACAGGTGAATCTCTGGATACTTGTATATCATCTAAACTGGAGCTTTCTCCACTAATACCCCAGATGTTTGCATATCTTAAACCTTTCCATCATGATTTACTTGTTCAACCCTCCTCTGACACCCCAGCTTGCTTGAATGATGATGTAATGGTTCTTCCCACATGTTTCACCAAAAAGCCAGACTTTGTCCCTTTCTGTAGCTTCTGCTTGAGAGTACTGTTTTAGGCCAGGTAGACCTTCTATAGGAGGTCAAATAGACAATTATATTGCTTTTCTGATGGAATATTACTATTACAAAAATACCTGCTGCAATTCTTACCTATTTGTTGAGTATCCACAACAGCTGAGATGAGACCTAAGATCACTATATCCATCACTGTGATCCAAACTGCTGACTGCCTTCCTTTGTGTACAAACCTGACCATTTCTAGATGTCTGACATCACAACACAAGTATACAGCACTGTATGATTGACCCGAGCAGATCCAGAATCACAGGTCAGCACAAATGGCTATGTAGGAGGATTACTGCTAGAGTTCATAAGAGAGGTCGGGGGCACAAATACAGTATAATGATTAGGGAAAGTCTTTGATAAAGAGAGATTCTGTGGGTAGACAGGATTTAGTAATAAGAGAAAAAGGAGGTATTCCAAAAAAGGATTAGTTATCCATGTCATTTCACAGGAGCTCCATTGAAAGGTACTGGTAGTGATTCAGCAATGGCCCCAAGTATCCAAATCACTGCTCTAAAGCATTAGAGTCACTTGTCCCTAAATTTCATCTCACCTAGTTTTTGGCACAAACCATAAGATCACTCACTTTAAACATTTATCTTAAATTTTCAGTTTTTAGTCATGCTTCTATTTCATTAGTAGAAAAAATATGAGAGCCCTCCAGTGGCCAAAAATAAAACTTATAAATTTATATCATCTTTAAGTGAAACCTCTTTAGCCTTGCGGGAGAAAAAAAAAAAAAAAGATTGTATCTGCATTTCAAAGCCTGAGAGTTCAGTGATAGATAAGGTGGGACTTTTAGTATTGTTCCGTTGAGTCTCAGATAAGTTGAATCATTCTTACCATGGCTAAGGAGAGGCATAACATTGGAAAAAGAATCAGAGATAAAACATTACAACACATAGGAAAAAACCTCCTGATATATTTTCTTAAATGGAGATTTGTTTTGTAAAAATAAAGCAACAACAAAGAAGAGTTAACATTCATTATGGTCAAGTTAAAGAACTCATATAAAGAAGAACTTGGACTCTTCTCTTTGAAGATATAAATCTGTAGCCATGAGGAACTGCTCCTAAATCCTAATAGGGATTTATATAGATATATGGCTGCACTGTTTTTTTCTTCCTCCCTCTGGCTTATCTGTGCTGTACACTTTCTCTTATCCATGCTAATGGAGGGGATCAGTAGTGCAGATAATTGAAAGGTTGTGTGCCAACAAACTGCTTTGTGGTTGCTGCCAAAAACTCCCTAGTGTTGCATGGTTAATGAAAAGTCAGGCAATGGCAGGGTTCTCATCACATAGCAGCCCATCATCATAATAATAGCTATTATTTATTGAGCCCTCACTACATACCAGATTAAGTGCTTTACATCCAATTATCTCATTACATCCTCACCTACAATCTTACGAAATTGGTATCTTTTCCTCTCTTTTATGGGTGAGGAAACTGAGGCTCAGAAAGTGACTACTCTACTCATTTCAGTGATAAAGCTATTTCCTGATCCAAGTTTTTTCTATTAGTGTAAAATTCATACTTGCAATCATTTTGCTTTGCTACCTCCAAATCCTAGGGTGCATCAACCCACGCTTGGGGAAATTTTTCTTTAAATTTGGGATTTGGAAATATTTTCAGAGCATTGGTCCTGATCTCTATAAAGAAATATTTTCAGGCTAGACTTAGTATTCATACACCTTCTGGATTTGAGTTTCTCCTAAAATTTTCAGTTAATTTCTGGATGAAGGAAAAGGTAAAGTGTCCATATTTTAATCTCGACTTACTAAGTTTCACAGCAGAATATGGGCTTAGTAAGAGCTTCCTTCTTAATATCTTCTGTATTTTAGCTTTAGAATCCCATTCATCCTGATTCTTTCTTTACAACTACTTCTAATTTATTTCATGGTGGCTTCTTCCTCTACTCATGCTCTATTGGCATTTTCCTTTGCCTTCTTTTTGGCTTGAGATAACTTCCACCAGAACCCAGATGCCAATAGCTTGCCAGTCTCAACAGTTAGCCCTGATCTCACTCCATTGCCCTAGCTTCATACTTCCAACTGCCAGATAGTTACTTCCATGTAAATATCATATTGGCACCTGAAACTCACCAGTTTTGAATATATTGCTTAGATTACTAGGAATATTATAATATTACTTAACAAAGGGCCTAGCGTTTAATGACCCTTTTAAGTGATATGCATTGCTATTACCATTATTACCAAACAATGAGTGAATAAATGTATGAAGTTCAAACTTCTTAGCCAAGTGAGAAACTTAGTAAGTTGAGATTAAAATATGGACACTTTACCTAGTGACTGTCTTACCCTAGCTTTATATCAACCTTCATTTTCATGCCCTCAATTCTTTCCATTCTGGCGCTCTCCCATCTACCGTCAGATACTCTAAGTTCATTTATTAATGTGCCACACGTAAGTATAGACAATATTTTTATTCCATGTCTCTCGTTCTATGCATTTTTTTCACTTTTCTCTTTATCTTGTAAACTATGGCTCATAATATAAATTTATTCCAAATGCTTTCTTTTTGCCCAGGTCTTCCAGGCAAAGTTAGCAGTACCACTTTTACCTGTGATCCTGTAGTACTTTGTAATATATAATTTGTATTTTAATGGCAAAACTTGATCAGAATATCTGTCTCTTCTCCCCTATGAGCCATCTGAGGTGAAGGATTGAAATGTATGCTTCTTTCTAGTTTCCTTATCAAAAATGGTTTTTTAGCACACAGTAGAGGTTTGATGAAAGAATAAATGATCCAGATTCCATATCCTTGGATCATCCAGGCATAGGCAGTGTTTAAAGTAATCAGAATTAACTAAATTAACCTCTCCCAGGTGCCTGAAGAGGAAGGAGAAGAAGCTCCACTTCTGAAATTATGTGGCATTTAGAGTAAAATGTAACAGGGAATTTCACAAGTAAACCCTAAGAAGAGAGGTAGAGGAAACTAGAGGGATGGGTGAGGAGCTAAGAAGTCAATAACTATAAATAATTAAAATTTAAATGAGATAGAAATAGCATGAGAGATCAGTATTGCATCTTCTTTCTCACTAATTCAAACCACATTCCTTTCTCTCATTCTTCATTCTGATCATTTTTTTCAGCACTCTGTCTAGATTCTGGCTCTCCAACAGGAAGACCTTCCCACTCTTTCTTCTTTTTAGTCTTCATTGATGTCATGCTCTGCTGGTTGCATGCAGACACCCTAGAGTCACCCCAGGTCCAAAGGAACCCAGGGAAAGCTGAAGTAGCAGGCAGTAGGAGCAGAAAACAAGTTAGATTTGTAGGTTAGCTATTACGAAAAGTGGGAGTTAGAATATAGCTGGCCCATAGGAAAACTGGACCTTGGAATCAGTTTGGATTTAGGCATCCTCATAGACAAAAGCAGCAGGACTTCAAGAGGGTTCCCTGTGGTGTTCCACTTTGGACAAGGCTGGACTACTCTCCATGCATCTACTTCATTATTTTTGTACGAACAACTGACTTCTTGTATACTTACTGTATACTTTTTCTGCCTCCTAGCTTCTACTGGTACATATTCTACGATTTCTAAATTCACTCATAATTTTTGTCTCCCTAGTTTCACTTATCATGCTCCTTTTGGAAGAAGTAATTCATTGTCACTCAGTTTCTTCTTTTTTTTCTTCTACAGTAGAGGTTTTTAACCTTATTGACTAAGCACTTCATTTTACACTGAATGTTGTACAAAGCTCTCTTTACTATCCTGAAATTTATAAATATACAAATACTTTGTAAATACTTTAAAATTATCTTACTATAAAAAAGAGAAAAAGTTTTATATAAATTAATTAAGTTTAAATAATATATAATGTGATACATAAATGCTCAGGCATAGCTACAATAGAAAATGAAATAAAGTAGTAAGATGCTTATAACTACACATGAACCAGGATGAATGTGACACGAATGTGGACTGACACAGTGCCTTATATTGGTGACTCACATACCACAGACAGCATTGCTGGAGATCATAAGTTTTGTGTTGTTTTTTGCTGAAATGGTGAACAACTCTAAGTAAAGATACAAAAATAATACATAATAAAGTATAATTTTTTTTAGTTAAAAAAAAGTAGGACCTGGAAGTAGGTATACTCCTTGGGAATTCAGTGTGTATTAAATGATTATATATTTACATGGGAAATGGAGTTAACTTCTAGGCATAGAAAATTATAAACATTTTTTCCCACCTAACTGGATGTCCTTCAGGATATTTTTAAAAATGTAGATACAAGACAACTCTTTATTGTGCTGGGTTATTCTCGACATTGTAATTCATCCAGCCTCCTTAAACGCACTAATTAAAAGACAAGGAAACCTTCCAGTCAGTCACTGTGTCAAACAAAAAACTACCAAACATTTCTAAAATTCCATGTAGAGAATAAGTTGAAAATAAATGTTCTATATAACTAGAATCCTTGATTTTGTAACAGGTATTCAGCAACTCAGAATACACTAGACTGCATTTTCCAGCCTATATGGCAACTAACTATGGTCATGTGACTAAATTCTGGCCAATGGATGTGAGCACAACTTTTTAATTTTGCTCTTAAAGATGTTCCTTCTTCTTCTTTTTCCCTTTCTGTCTGGATTAAATGAAAATGTGGTAGAAGAATTTATTTTTAACCATTATAGTGAGGGCATCACTTTCAGGATGAAAAGTAAGATGACAAAAGGATCTTAGTCCTTGACACTGTGGAACTGCCTTACTTGTGGCATCAGACACCTCTGATGCCCCACCTTGCATCTCTTTGGTCTTATCTCTGACTTCATCTGCAGTTGCAGTGGCAAGTCTCACTAGGGCTTTAACTCACTTCATACTGAGTGTCCTGCATCAAGGGTGTATTCCACGTATCTTTACTTTCTGCCATTTGGCTTCTCCTAAAGTTTGAATACCAGAAGCAACTTACTCAGCTAGAACATATGGACAGCTAAGAAGTGCAGGGGTTCTCATGCTTTTGGAGAAAACCATTAACTAATTGGGAATGGGAAACTTTGGATAAATGTTCTTGTTTTCTTTACCTCTTTTGGATGCACAATTGTGGGAGAAAATCTGAACATGTTTCATGAGATCCCTGCAAAATCTAGCCTCTGGTGCCCTTACATTTTATTAACTTCTATGGATGCTCTAAAGAAAGATAACTACTAACTCAGGTCATAGGGTTAAAGCAAGAAAGTGTCCATAGCAATGATTAAAGTGATTCTTATCTTTTGCAGCCACAGGTCAAAGAGTGCTCAAAATCCTAACCATAATTTAATTGCAAAGATGTAAATATAAGGGATACAAAGAACATGGAATGTGCAGCCATAGCAGGTTTATTTTCTTAGATAATAGGAACAGACAGGAGAACTGAAAAAACCCTGAGACCTAGGATGAAGATATTTGGATGAATGGGTCTGAAAACTGTGAGTCTTATGTTGTCTTAAAACATCTCCTCATCAAAATACCACCATCATTCTTCACAGAGTTAGAAAAAACAAATCTAAAATTCATATGAAACCAAAAAAAGAGCCTACATAACCAAAGCAAGACTAGGCAAAAAGAACAAACCTGGAGGCATCACACTACCTGATTTTAAACTATACTATAAGGCCATGGTCACCAAACAGCCTGGTACTGGTATAAAAATAGGCACATAGACCAATTGAACAGAATAAGGAACCCAGAAATAAACCCAAATACTGACAGCCAACTGATCTTTGACAAAGCAAACAAAAACATAAAGTGGGGATAGGACACCGTTTTCAAGAAATGGTGCTGGGATAATTGGCTAGCCACATGTAGGAGAATGAAACTGAATCATCATCTCTCACCTTATACAAAATGAACTCAAGACGGATTAAGGACTTAAGCCTAAGACCTGAAACTATAACCATTCTAGAAGAAAACATTGGAAAAACCCTTCTAGACATAGGCTTAGGCAAGGATTTCATGACCAAAAATCCAAAAGCAAATGCAATAAAAACAAAGATAAACAGCTGAGACCTAATTAAACTAAAGAGCTTTTGCACAGCAAAAGGAACAGTCAACAGAGTAAACAGACAACTCACAGAGTGGGAGAAAATCTTCACAATCTATACATCTGACAAAAGACTAATATCCAGAATCTACAATGAACTCAAACAAATCAGTAAGAAAAAAAAATCAATCCCATCAAAAAGTGGGCTAATGACATGAATAGACAATTCTCAAAAGAAGATATACAAATGGCCAACAAACATATGAAAAAATGCTCAGCATCACTAATGATCAGGGAAATGCAGCTCAAACCCACAGTGTGATACCACCTTACTCCAGTAAGAATGGCCACAATCAAAGAATTTTTTTTAAAAAAGTAGACGTTGTCATGGATGTGACAATCAGGGAACACTTCTACACTGCTGGTGGGAATGTAAACTAGTGCAGCCACTATGGAAAACAGTGTGGAGATTCCTTAAAGAGCCAAAAGTAGAACTACCATTTGACCCAGCAATCCCACTATTGAGTATACCCAGAGGAAAAGAAGTCATTATTTGAAAAAGATACTTGCACATGCATGTTTATAACAGTACAACTCACAATAGCAAAATCGTGAAGAAAACATTGGAAAAACCCTTCTAGACAAGGATCTAGACCCTTTTATGGGTGAGTCCTACTCACCTATAAAAAGGAATGAATTAACAGCATTTGCAATGACCTAAGTGAGACTAGAGACTATTATTCTAAGTGAAATAACTCAGGAATGGAAAACCAAACATCGTATGTTCTCACTGATATGTGGGAGCCAAGCTATGAGGATGCAAAGGGGTAGAATGATACAATAGACTTCGGGGACTTGGGGAAAGAGTGAGGGAGGGCGGGGGATAAAAGGCAACAAATATGGTGCAGGGTATTCTGATCGGGTGATGGGTGCACCAGGATCTCACAAATCTCCATTAAAGGACTTACTCATGTAACCAGATACCAACTGTACCCCAATAATTTATGGAAAAATAAAACTAAAACAAAAAACAAAAAAAATCTGGACCTACAGACGCACCCCAGCTCTAGCTGGAAACCAGCTTCCCTTTATTGAGGAAGCATGCAAATACATTAACCAAGGTGAATGCTTCAAAAAGTGATGCTTATCATCTTTAAAATCTGTCCCTATGTCTTTATTGACTGAAAACTAGAATCAGAGCTTATTATAACCCAAGTAAAGAAGTATTGTCCATGTTTCAGAAGGAAATGGCTTACTCAATCAAAATAATTTTAATACTTGACCAATAAGTACAAGCAGAGAGTTGATCGTAGAGGAGTTAAGGACTTGGGGAGAGGGGCAAAATATATGGCTGCATAAACCCAGTAGTTGTTTCCCAAATGTGTAATTGAGATGTAGATACTTAGAAGCTAGCAAAATAGTCACACTGGTTTTCTAACCTGTGGAATTTAGAAGCAATTATTGTAAATAGGGCTAATGGAAGCCTCTGAAACATCCCTCCATACTATCTTGCCATTATAGTAAAATAGAAGTAATAATTCACCCTTGAAATAATTGTAAAAACTGGTGTTGTACTCAAAGACTTAAAGTTCGCAAGAGTGTGGTCTCATCGTATTCCCACTTAGTCCCACTGTTGGATCTCTGAAAAATCAAATGAATCATAATCAGAGGTAAATAATTGTGAATCACTGTAAACTTAATCAATTAGTAGTCCCAATAGCAGCTGTTATGCTGAATGTAGTACCTTTACTGAAATTGACACTTGATTGCCCCTATGTGTTCTTTTCTACCGGAAACTGTTCATGTTTACATAAAGACAACAGCTGAATATATATATTGTCTTGTCCAGCACTAGGTTAACTCTTTTGCTCTCTGCCACACTATTATCTGCAGTGACCTTAATCATCTTGACATTCCTCAGAAACATCATGTTAGTCCACTATATCAATGCCTAATGATGATTCTAATTGGACCTAGTGGAAGAAAATAGCAAATACTCTGGATATCCTAATAAGACACGTACATACCAGAAGGGTGAATGATAAATTTAAGGCAGTTTCAACATTTAAAGGATTTGACACTTCAGTTAAGTGTTTAGGGATTCAATAGATTGGAATATGAATGAATATCCCCTATATGTACTTTGTACTTTAGGCTTCTTTGAATTTTGGAGGTCACACATGCCATGATTGCAAATGTTGCTTTGACCTAATTTTTGAGTGACTCATAAAGTTGTCTGTTTTGAGGAAGACAGTCCACATCCACAGGGTTCTGGGCCATTTCTTATACAACCAAAAATTGCTCTTGGATGAAATGGCAAACAGATAATTCAGCAACCATAATCTAATAAGGGCAAGACAAACTGTAGACTCAGATAACCCAGAAATGAAGGTTTTGGTCACCTCACCAAGCAAACAACCCAAATCAACAGAAGTTCCAGGCAACAGTAAGAGAAATCTAGAATGCATGGTGGAAGGAAGAGATTCTGAATATCAGTTAAAGCCACTGGACTAATTGCAGCAATGACATTGTAGCTTTTTTCAGTAACCCTTGTTTATTAAATCTTTGGCAAAGTTTGCAGCCAGCCATTGCCCTGAGGATTCAACAGATCAAACTTTATACAGGAATGAACTAATTTGCACAATGTAAGGGGTGGACTATGTCAGATATCCCTGGTGCCCCAACCAGCATCATCTTAGTATGCATGTGCTTCGTGCCATGACAATAGTGGACAGTTCCATATAGGGTTCAACCAACTTTGTGCTGGCAGTGCTTCCCTTCAGGAATGTTTGCGTGGGTTTGGTTACTCCCCTAGAGCTTCCCTCACATGTAGATCCCTGGCAGAAACTTGCTTTGGCAGAATGCATTATCTTCTAAGATGTTGGAGGGCTAATACCTCTAGAAACAATGCTCAACGGATAAGAAATGGCCACTGGTGTATAAATGCTCCCACCTCCCATTTTTCAACTGAATCATTCTGGTAGGCATTCTGTTTTTGTTTTTCAAAAGATGCCAGTGGAATTGAGGTCCTATTGCTCAGTAATGTGTCCCTATAATGGCTTTTTCTCCTTTACTATCTCACTTTCCTTGTCCCTTATGTTCTCTGAAATCATAAACAAAATAAACTACCTGAAAAATAAGTTTCCATCAGGGATATGTATTTGGGAGAACACAGAGTAGACGATCAGCCTACTCAGCTCTGGATTGCTAATTCCTGATCTGACGTAACATTTAGAAACAAACATGTAACTTATTTATGCCATCATGATTTTGGCCAAAATATATCCAATGAATGTACTCCAATTCTAATATCATGCATATTCTACTTATTTTTATCTTGGTGTATCTTTTCCATTTCAATTTCTACAATTTCTAACAGTCCTCATCTGGCATTTGTTAATTTAAATTGCAGAGAGAAAAACTTTGATTGACTTGTCATTTCACACCAGGTCAATCCATAGCCTGAATATATAGATTGACCGACCTCATGGCCAAAGCATATTATTGAATAAATTAACTATGTCCAGAAAGATAGGGGGCATGTGGTAATAAACACAAGGCTGTTTCTTTAGTAAGTGCATGAATGAGACAGTTTCACCAGAAGGGGTTGTAAGCCTGGTCAGCTTCATGACTGACAAGAATAATACAGTCTTCCAAATCTCAGAATCTTTCTCATATATCTCTTATTTTCATTCCTTCATTATCATTTCTGCTAATACAGAACCACCCCATACTTATACTAGGTTCTGATAGGTAGCCACAAAAGTCTTCTACAACAGCTATCATTCATCCAGCTTCAGCTTCATCTCATTTTCATTCAGCTTTCAGAACTCTGCCAGAGTCAGCTTTCCATTTTGATCATTATCCTTCCCTGCTCAAGTATCTGCAGGCATTTCTTGCCTATACATCAATTCTAAACCAGCAACCAGAGGTGTCCAATCTTTTGACTTCCCTGAGCCACATTGGAAGAAGAATTGTCTTGGACCACACATAAAATACACTGACACTAATGACAGTTGAAGAGCTAAAAAATAAAATAAAATTTAAAAAATCTCATAATTTTTTTTCTTTTTTTTTTTTTTTGAGACAGAGTTTCACTCTTGTTGTCCAGGTTGGAGTGCAATAGTGCAGTCTCAGCTCACTGCAATCTCTACCTCCTGCCTCAGCTTCCCGAGTAGCTGGGATTACAGGCATGAGCTACTACGCCCAGCTAACTTTGTATTTACAGTAGAGACAGGGTTTCACCATGTTGGTCAGGCTGGTCTCAAACTCCTAATCTCAGGTGATTCACCCACCTCAGCCTCCTAAAGTGCTGGGATTATAGGAGTGAGCCACCTCACCTGGCCCTCATAATGTTTTAAAACAGTTGATGAATTTGTGTTGGGCTGTATTCGAAGCCATCCTGAGCCGCATGCAGCCTGCGGGCTGCGTGTTGTACAAGCTTGCACCAAGTTTAATATTTAAGAACACCCATAAACTACCTTCTTGGAAATAAGGGTTTTCGTTAGGGAAAAGACTATATTTTCCTTTCTGGTAAATATCTCTTGGGGTCCCTGTAGAGTTCTAGGCAGAAAAGAAGTGCTCAGTGGATGCATGTTGAATTTAATTTAATTGCTGCTTCGGAATCTTTCTCCTGTCATCTTCTTAGGCACTTAAGAAATTCTCCAATCTGAGAAAACAAGTATTTTTCAAATGAGAAATCAATCCAAACAAAAGAAAAAGAGTCTATTATCATTTAAAAAAAAAAAAAAAGACTTCTATCAAGTGGTATCAACAGAAACTAGAGGAGCACAAAATAGATTGCATATTACCATAGGCTATATCCAGGGGAAAAAAAAGTAATCCCAGAGTTATTTTTGCATTTTTATTCAACTAAAAGATGAATGTGCATTGTTATCTGATCAATTTTGTTAATTTCTTTGTAATTATTAACATGAACAAAAATAAATCCACAAAAATTGGTCAACATGAAAACATAAACACAATATTTCTGAAAACATATAATCTAATTAAACATTATTAACTGAATTTTACTTTAATATTGTTATTTTTAAATATCTTTATTTTAGTAATAAAAATTGTTAAAAAATTGACTTTCTCTATGTATAATTAAATTTGGCATTTTGTTATAGTTCTATATGGCTAAGGGCAAAAAACTTTAGCCATTTAACTCCTGTAATGATTATTAGCATAATCCTGCTTGGAATCAAATCAGGTAGGGAAACTGGTTCCCAGTGGCCAATTGCTTCAAGGCTCCCAGTTGCCCTTTAAACTTTTTTGGGAGAGATCCCTTTAGATATCATTGAGGGGTATATAGAATCTCTCCCTAGAGGAAGAAAAATGTTTGTTTATAATATATTGCATACAATTATTGGAAGTGAGGAGGCCATAGACTCTTTGAAACCTATCCATTGATTCTTTGGAGTCTTGGATTTAAAACTTACATTTTAAGTAATGTCTCCAAACTTACATCATGCTCTTAGGGAACATGGTTGTACACTCAGTCAGCCATCCTAAGGCCTTTTATTTTTCAGACACTGCTAAGTTCTGAGTAAACAGAGAAGTAAAATATATTCCTTTTCCTAAGGGGGTTTAAAACGTAATATGGAGACACTAAAATGACCACAAGTGCAATGAATGGTTCTGAATACAATGATAGAAGTACACTTTGTAAAAAATCAACTTGTGTGTAACATCAAAGGTAAAATGTTCAGTCAGACTGCCTGGGATTGCACCCCATCCTGGCTTTTTAGAATTAGTATGTTTTGTGCAGTTTCTTTTTCTGTATATTGCAGGTGATAATATATGCAACTCATAGGGTTTTGTGAGGTTAAGCGACTTGGTGTATGTAAATCGTTTAGAATAATTTTTGGTTCATACTAAGGCCTCAATAAATTAAGATTATTAAATTAAGATTATAAATTTTGATTATTGTACTCATCGGGGAAGAGTGCTTGCAGCCAGAAAAGTCCCCCTACATCACTGAAATGGAAGGAATGGCTAATTGGGGGTCAGGAAAAGGAGCAAAGTAGGAAAGGTAAATGTAATGTGTTTTTTTCTTGTCTTTAGTCGCTCTTCTCTGGGTTTTATAAGAGCTCAATCTTACAACATTCTCCGGAGTACTCAGATATGTGACACTTTTCTCTGTGCAACATCCTTCGCTCTAATAACTATTTGCAGCAAGTGCTGTTATGCAAGCAGAGTAAGTGACTTGCACAAGGTCACATAGGGGAGTGCCCACAGAAAGCCAAGGAAACTCCTTATTTTTGTTTGGTTTCTTCCCCAGCACACCAGATGGACTTCCAAATGAAAATTCATTTATTTGATTTATCCAATGAAGCACACATCCTTTTAACATGACAATAATTATCTTGGACGGGCATTAGAGCAGATTTTTTTTTTTTCTAAGGGCATAGAGCCACTATTTGCAATATAATAAGAAAGTCATCAGAATTATTACCATGACTTGATAGCAGAATGCCAACTATTTGCTGTATACTTGAATCTCTTCAATACTATGTCAGTTTATTTTAATAAAAGTAATTTGTGTCATTTAGTTATATTAATACATAAACTAATAATCTCTATAAAATAGTATCTTTTAAAAAAAATTTTATGTAATAGTTCTAATACAGCCTCAAATTCCTGAAGTATTTTTCAAATGTTTTCCTATATAAGCCAACTAAACGTTTCGGCCGTGCTTCTTTACCCTAAATCTTGGTTTTGAGAATTAAGTGAGACCATGTATGTTAAGCGTTTGTCATAGTGCCTGATTTAATAGGACTCTTATTAATATCATAATATCAATAATCACAACCTAGTGTTTTCATTCTCATAATAGTTTTACTGTGGCAACACTAGATTTCTTTTTAATATACAAACCTGAAAAATTTATAGATACAGTAGATGAACCAGACTTGACTCACAGGCAGAGGGCACAACAGGTATGATTTCACGGCCAGTAGAAAAGATTCACTCGCTTGAAAATCCTCCCTCGCCTTTTGCTTCATTTTTGAAATTCCACAATCAGAATTCAAGCTTTGATTGTATATATATATCATTGGTATTCTACAACTTTCCCTAGTTTGCCACTGAAGACTAATAATTTAAGTAGTATTAATCTGTTTCACCTAAATGTGGGAAACACCCAGAGAAGAGATTTGATCAGGGTTGCAGGCATGGAGATGGAAAACACAGCATGTCTGGTATGTTGCAAGTTAGGAATTCAGGCCATACTGATTCAAGGAGAAGGCTCAGACTGTGCCCTTAAACACTGTCCTTCCCCAGCATCTTGTTTCATTCCCCACTCTGTCCCTTCCTCCTGGTCATCTCATTCACGTCAAGGTTGAACTAGCTGTCTACTGGCTAAGGACCTCAAACCTTGGCTAAGGACCTCAGACCTTTTATATCAGACCATCATTCTGAGAGGCTGGCTGCTCTATTCAACTGTAATGGGCTCCCTCCACTTGAGAAAGTTTACATGAGCCTCCAAGGGAGCATCAGTAGCCCTGTATGGGCCTCATTACATTCTACCCATCTTTACCATAGCACTCACCATAAAAAACTATAATGGTCTCTTTAATGGTCTTTCATGCTGGAATGGGAGTGCACTAGGAGCAGGGACTATGCCTCTCACTCATTCATTCAACAATTCACACATTATTCATTCAACAAATATGTGATTCATATTTAGATCTCATATTTAGATCATATTTAGAACAGAACTGTTCTTGGCCACAGAAGGTAGTCAATGAATGTTTGTTGAATGAATGAATACATAAATGTTGAAGTAAGTGAATAAACAAATGACCAAAATAAAGTGGCTACAAACACTAAATACATGCTTTTCTACTTCACAAGTAGACCTGGGTCTGGCCTTGGTTACTGATGATCAGAAACTGCCATCAGAGGAAAACGTATGACTGTCTCTCTTCCGCAACAATGTGTAGCAAGGTTCAGGAAAAGGCTATGTGATGAGAGTGAGATTAAGCAGTTTGATAACATCAGTCTCCAATCACCATTTCTCATGGTGGACTGAATGATGAATGCTGGCCTGTCAGGCATCTGTCGAAATTCCTGGGGCACCTGTCTTCTGGCTTCCAGGGTAGTTCTATCTCTGAGCAGAAGTCAGGAAATGCATTTCCACGTTAATGTTATCTCAGCAGCTCCAGAGACTGGTTTTGTTTCTTGGAATTTCCCACTAGGAGATTGTTTTATTGTACTTCTTTTGACCTCTTGGGTAGCTGGACCTGGGTTGGGTGTTATTTGACTAGATAATTAACATGTCTATAAATGGAATAAAGGGATGTATACCTTGGAGCTTTATAAAAACCAGTTTTGCAGGACAGAACAACCATTTTTCATCTGAAACCAACATCAGAAAATGAATCTGGGAAACAAAACTGGCTTAAGGTGTCTGACTCAGAATCTTTACAAAGCAAAAGTGACGAAGAGTCCTAACACTTCCCAAAGGATTTGCATTCAGTAGGCATCATTGTTGATTTCAGGCATAGAATTAGAAGGTACCTTTGTATCTAATTGAACTTTCTCATGTTACAGTGATGAAATAGAGTCCTGGAGATTTGAAGTAACTTGCTCAAGATCACTCAACTACATAATTGTAGAGCCTATAGTAGAACCAGTATAACCAAATTTGCTGATTCCTCCTTCATTCTTTCTCTGCCTTTATTTTGTTTGGTTTTGTTTTGAACTATACCACATGGTCTTTGGAAAATATACTGTGTTCTGGCGTATATAGGAATCACAGATTTGTTAAGTATTTAACAAGATTTATTGACCATATACTTAAGATATACTCAACCACTATGGAACATTCAAGGATGAATTAGACACTCAGTGTTAATGAAGCATGCAGTCTACTCTATGATAAAATAACATGAGAATTTCAAAAATAATCTGTAGTATAGGACCAATGAGAGAAAAGATTTCTTGGGAATCTGAAAATGGAATATGCTATTGGGCACCATAATAGAATCTAACAGTGTGTTGCCAGCTATTATTTTGGTAACCATCCTTATAGGCATCCAGGGAATCTCCTTTCCGGATGGTAAGCAGGATGCTGATTTGTTCATCAATCTTGCATTTTCCGTTCCTGAGAACTGTTATCCCATATTTCTCCAGGGGTCTCTGGCTTCATTCACCCAAGTCTCAAATTAAATCCCTTGTGATCATTACTACAAGTGGAAGAAGCTGTCCTCCCAATGACTGGGAAGTCTCACGTGCATTCAGCAAGGATTGAGCTACAGGGATAGTTAAGGCTTAGGTCAGAAGTTGGAAATTGGTGACCTTCAGACCAAATTTGGACTGATAGTATATTTTACTTAACATATCTAATGTTGATTCACACAGTGTTTTAAATTTGAACTAGTTGCCAACATCTAAATACTGAGAAATTGTACTTACTAATCTGGATTTCCAGACTTCACACATATACACAAAACGAAAATTCTCTCCACACTGGGTCTGCCTTTCCACAAGGCAATGATCACTTGGAGATCAGTAGCCACTAGTTCTTTAGACAATGTATGTGTTTTCTAGTTTGCCACAGTCCCCATAACTTGATGTGACTTTTGCATAGTGGAGGTCCAATGTCTGACGCCAGCCATCATGCACCACCTATTCGCTTTACCAGATGGGAACACCTAGCTCCACAGGTATTAGGCTTGCCGCCCTGCTTTAGGTAATAATGTCAACACCTTTGATGAGTTTAGAAGTTGTTTTATATTTTTTACATTAGTTTACATTTGATGAGCATGCAATATTTACAAATTGGTTTCTTATAAGTTAAATTGCTTTCTCACAACTCCATGAAATGTGTGAGATAGTTATAATTATGTCCATTTCTCAGCTGAAGGCACTGAACCTTGAATAAGTAACATAATTTGCCTAAAGTATGCACACATTCCCAAATTACCCAGCCCAAGGCCTTTTACGTAACATCTCCAGTTTACTACCATAGCAATAGATGCTATACCTCTAAGAATAAGAAATAAGTACACAATTGTCTTTTGGTTCTTGTGTTAGCCACCACACTGCAATTGAAGCAAACCTGCATTAACATACAATAGCAGTAATTTCAGCTACATTGAAATACCAATATTAGCCTTTAACCCTAATTCGGAATAAACCAAATGTTCTAATTGATAATGTTTTTTACTATAACTGTTTGGCTTTTAAATTCCACCATGAAACATTAGAACTATAAGGCACTTTGTATATAAGTTAGTTTACCCCCTTTGTTTTACAGATGATAAGACTGAAATTCAAAGAAATGAATGTCTTATCATAGTCATCTAGACAGTGCCAGGATTGATATGAGAAGAGTGTCTCAATACTAAAGACATTCTTCCTGTTTTGCATTGTATAATATATATTCTTTGTGAAGAACTTAATTAGTTCAGAGAACATGCAAAAGGGTGTGGAAGATATTAAATACATTGAAGATGATTCTTACCTGACTTTAAATACCTTTAACCTCCTCTATAAAGTACAAACTAAACTCCATTAAAGAAACCAACAAAGAACTGTATTTAATTTTGCCATATTACGTAAAAGACATATCATGTATTAATGCTGTAGGTGATACTAGAAAAAGTTCTTACTAAAATTTATAGACTCAGCCGCTTGGAGTTTTTATCTTTTTCTTTCTTTTGAAGTATTGTAGAGCACAGTACACAGGGATGATCATGCTATAGTCTTTTGAAAAAGGAGCAGAATCCAAAAACAGAAAGAATAGAGCTAAAGACACCAAACCATCTGTAGGGAGGAAAAGGACAGAATTTCAGGCTGAGGAGGGGTAACTAAGCTAGCAGGTAGAATATAACCATGGAGATGCAGGCAACATTTTTGCATGAAAATCAGGGAGTATGATATGAGTCCAGTCGTAAGTTCACCTGCAAGAGAAGTGTCTCCCACTGTGAGGGCCAGAGATCAACATAAAACATAACTGAGTTGATGTGTGTGTTTATTACATTTGCACATCTTTTACTCTTGAACATTGGAATGTCAGGTTGGGGGAAGTGCACTGTAGTAAGATGGGCAAGATTGAGGGTGCGTGTTCTGTGGCTCTTGATGCTGTGGTATAGTAACAGGCCTCCTGATCTTAGACAGTTTGTGGGGAGAATGAGGAATCTCTCCAAGATTCCAGTGAAGGTCTGTCACAGGGATATAGTAGTTTTCCAGGGCTTTATCCAAGCAGGTAGGGCTTTATGTTCAAACTTTAGTGTGGTAGTGCAGTAGGATACAAGAGTGCTAAGTGGGGAAACCAAGGCAGAAGACAAATTGATGGTTATATTTACAAAATGAGGTTACAGATTAATTTCAGAAGGCTGAAAGTTGATGAACAAAATCTATGGATTTACTACTTATATTACAAAATCTCATCCTGTAACCATAATGCTAAGACCAGATCCCATCGGTTGAGTGATGAGGGGTGTAGACAGTTAACATACGTTCAACTTTGGTCAAGATCACCTCACAACCTAAGTTAGTCTGAAGATAACATCAATGGATGCCATCAGAAGAGTTTGAGGAGATGAGATGATAAATAGGAAACTTAATGATTTTGTATTTGGTTATATGCATTTGAAAAAATACATATTCTCAAATTAGTAGAATATTTATTATACATATTACAATAAATCCAAAGAGAATGAAAACCTAAATTAAGCATTATCTCACTTCTCTCTTAACAAGAAGTAACACATTTAAGTAATTTAATTTTTTTTCACTTGTATGATACATCTGCCACTGACATTACATTTCTATTTCTGAAAGCATTAGTAAATTATACAGGAACGTTAAACATTTCAACCACCATTCTTCATCTTTCAGAAAACAACGCTCTATATTGTTATTGAAGAAAAGAGTAATTTTTTGAAAAAATATTACTTCATCAGCTTTGAGGCTTTGCACTGTAATTTGAAACCATTAGGAAGAAAAACAGAGAATGAAAGCATGTACACTTAAATATTGAATGAGAATTCTGCTCTTCAGAAACAAACAAGCAAAACTAATTGATCTTCCACAGTTTCCATGTGCTGGATTCCACATGTTTAACAATGCAGTGGCTACTGCTTTCTGTAAATGTGAAATACATGAGAAGATCATTTGATTTTAGTTTTGCTCTGGGGTTCCCCTCTTTCCACAAGGCACTGAGAGAGAAACACATCTCAATCACCTGCAGAAGATTACCTACTTTTAATTTGTACATGGCAAATCTTTCAGAAGCAAGGCAAGGCTGGCTTGCTTTCAGCGCCGTAATAAAAAACAAGAAGAATGCTTGAAATCAATGTAGTTGATAATTTACAGAGTATTTTTACATCCATTTTTTTCATTTCATTGCCACAGAATTTTTGTGAGGTCAGTAGGGCAAGTAGTATCATCTCCACTTAGAGATGCATTAACTGAGGCACAGAGAGGCAGCAAAGCTTGCACAAGATCACACTACTAGCACATTTTGGGGACAAGAATAGAATCATAATTTCAGAACCCTTTGTGTGTGTGTGTGTGTGTGTGTGTAATATGCATAAATTTGTATGTGTGTCTGAACATGTACATATTTGTGTGTGTTGTGTATATGTATCTGTATATGTATATAATTGTGTATGTCTGTATGTGCACATATTGTGTGTGTGTGTGAGAGAGATGTGTTGTTCCACTTTACTCCTTTTATCCCAATAAGAAATGATAGGAAAGATATCTTTTGGTTTAGCTACCCCAATTAAGTTTTATGACACAAAAGTTTTTTCTTTGTCCCATAAAAAATGGATGAACTAACCAGATACAGAATTAAAACTAAAGCCAAAGACAGCTACTTTGCTCAGGCTGAAGTGGACTGCAGGAAGAAGGGAACTAGAAGTGGACTGTGGAGAGAAGGGGAAGGAGGGTGGGGGCCCGCAGAAAGGCCTTGAGCCACTGTGGAGGAATTGAGGGAAGCCATGATGGAGGATGTAGTTGGATTCTTTTTTTTTCCGCTCCAGAGTGAAGCCTTCACAGTGCAGCTTTGCATTCTTGGATGGAGGTCCCTGAACATCAATTCAATCCATTTCAACATGTATTTATTGGACACAAAGCATGTGTTCAGTCATGAACAGAGCACCGTGGGGAATATAAAAAAAGAACATATTACACAGTTCCCACAATATAAAGAAGCATGCAATCTTGCAGAGAGGGGGAGAGATGGCAAAAAATATATATAAGGCAGTGGAGAAAAATCTAAATACATATATAATAAAGTGCTACTCTGAAGCTTTGCAATGCATGGAACAAACAATAGATGTGCTGGGAACTCAAATAAAGGAGAAATTGTTATTTGCAGAAGTTCTGAGTGAAATATTTGTGGAGAAAATAGGGCTGAAGATAAAAAATGAGTAAGAAACTATTGAATTTTTGAGTTGGAATTAGCAACTTATGCTGACCATAGAATTAAACTTCATGCCCCAAATCAGAATGTTCTACAAAGTTTTGGATAGCCAGACATTTTGCTTCAAAGTGAACAGTTTTGGATACAGAAATTCTTGCTACTGTGAGGTATATCTTATGTCTGTTAAGACTTCCAAGACTATGTCTTAACACTATCGTGTAAACTTCTGCATGGTACTTCCCTATTTTGAGTTGAATTCTACCTTCCTGCCCCTCTCGTCATTTGACCATTATTATGCTCTCTGCTTTGGAACCAGTCAGAATGATCCAAATTTGTCTCCCACATGAGAAACTTTTAGGTGTCTGAAGAGAGCCCTTGTGTCTACCCAAGTCTTCTTTCCAATCTTTGCGCACCAACTTTTTCTGCCAGACATCAGTCCAGAATCTTTGTAGTGAGTTGGAGGAGAGGACTGAGAGGTTCAGTTTTTCTTCTGCCAGGCATTTGCTTGGAATGTACATCTGTGAGAGTAGAGGCATTAGTGTGGGTTCAGGTGTGCAGAAAGATGTTTCCCATTTTCAGCCTGCTACCTTCATCAGACTAAATGATGGTGGATTTTTTTTTTTTTTTTTTTTTTTTTTTTTTGCTTATTTGTTCTCCTCTTCCTTTCTGTGATTCTTCCATTCCCTTTCGATGGGACAACCAAAAGTTAAAAGTGTCATCATAAGAAAATAACTTCTATGTACAACACACATCAGAATCTGGAATACATCCTTCCCTTATTAAGAGCAGAAGCATTTCTAATGTTGAAGC
The DNA here is from genome assembly GCF_047675955.1 of Chlorocebus sabaeus. Lineage (NCBI taxonomy): Eukaryota > Metazoa > Chordata > Mammalia > Primates > Cercopithecidae > Chlorocebus > Chlorocebus sabaeus. The sequence continues at coordinate 65,686,389 of NC_132928.1, forward strand.
TACACTCCTTTAGACATAAGCCTTGACTCTTGGTACACAGAGTGATACTTAGTACTCACACACAGACAGAAATTGTCCAGGGTCACTGCATGCAGGGTGTGGTTGAGGTCAGTATAAAACCCTAGACTTCGATAACTAAAAATGATTTAAGATAACATCTTGTCCAACTCTCATCCTTTATTTATAGATATGGAGACTTACATGTCCAGTGTTTTATCCCAGAAACTGTAGAGAATAAAATCCACGTGAATTTATCAGTCCCTATCAATTTATCTAATGTCTCCTAATGTTAGGCTCAATTCTACAGTGATCAGAATAATTTGTCCTATAAAGCCCCTGGAGATGCATTTAGAGACTGATGATATTCCACCCTGTAAACCACTTACATGAGCCAGGTGCAAGGCTTGAGGTAGTGTTTTCTAATTTGCTTTTAGGAACCCATTGTTGAGTCACTACCAGCATTGAGTCAGCAGGATGGGCGGTAGAGAGCTGGGCAGCATTTCACACCATGAAAAGGAGTTGCTGGGTCAAAACATCAGAGTGCTGGACCCCTGATCAATGTTAACCTCACTAAAAGTTAGATAACCAAACATTAGTGGCCTCCCAATGTGAGATATTACAGAGAACAAAACACTAACAATGAAGTATTCAAAAAAATAAATTTAATCCGATCAAAGTTTTAGATCTAACTTTCAGTTCGTAGGAAATATAAGAAACAGAGAAACTAGTGAAAAGATATCAGAAGCAGACAAATACAAAAGGCAGAACATTGTGACCTAGTTTCTTCATTAAGTCAATCAGTAGGTCCATAGGAGGAAAATAGATAAATAAATAAGGGAAGGAGATGAGATAATTCTGAATTAAAGGAAATTTAAGAGATATTTACATATAATAAATACAATAGCTAGGCTTTGTTTAAATTCTGATTGAACAAATCAACTGTAAAATATCATTTTTTTAGACAAACAGGGCAATTAAGTATGGACTGGGTATTAAGAGGTATTAAGGAATTATTGTTAAATGTGTTAGGTATAGCAATGGCATTTGGATCATATAAGACAATATTATCTTTGTAATGCAAACTAAAGCATTTGAAAGTGAAATGAGGCCAAGCATTTGATTTAAACTACTCCAGAAAAAAAAAAAAAATGAGTAAAAAAGATGGAGGATGGGTAAGAAGCACTGATGAAACAAACAAAATAGTGATGGTTATTATAACTCTGATGGTTATTGATTGCACTCAGATTTTCTGTATGCTTGAAAATTTTTATAATAAAAAGTCTAATATTAAGTGACGAAGAAAACACGTAAGACTAAATGTTTCATATTTTAGATCAGCGACACTTAGCAAAGTGATTAAGTAGTGACGTTCCAATCATTCTGAGGGCACATTGAGAGATCTGTGATGATGTCTTTGTTTGGCTTATGAGGTGTAAAGAGAACTTGTTCCTGATTATAAATTGAGAAAATAGAAAATTTCTTTGTTAGAAGGCATGTTGAAATTTCCTGGGAGCAGGAATTCCTGTAGTGATTATAGGAGATAATTTTATTCCAACTTCTAGCCTGACCTATCTTAATCTTAATCTCGCCTAATAAAAAGATGTAATTCATTTGCATCAGTTTAGGGATGAGAGTTTAAAAATTTAAGGAAAAAACACTAAAAATGCTTAATAAGCAGTACATTAACAGGAAATTAGACCATTACCGTGAAACCATTTGTTGCTTGTGGCCTCATTTTGCCCATTGTGGCCTCTCTATGCAATGTCAGATATAAGAGAAACAACCATTTAAATGGGTTGAGTGCAGGGGCATTGTTAGGGCCATAACAAATTGACTCTGTTTGCTGGGCCCCATTTCAGTGGGTGCCAATTTGAACACCTTTTTTTTTTTTTTTTTTTGCTCACCAGATGATCATGTCTCACAGGCATAGCCAATCCTATTCAAGTGGCTCCTTTACCGACTGCCCTTTGGCTGAGGGCTGTTGGAAAAATGGGCTGTCAGCCAGGAGGCACAAATTACTTCTCACTCCTTGTCAATGGTTTGAAATACCTGTCTGCTTTATGAAAAGGTAGGAAATTCTCTATCCACTAGGTTCACAGAAATTCCCTTTGTTTCATCTAAGAAAACTGATTAAGAGATCTTTTATTTGAGATCTTTTATTTCTTTGAGCAGAAAAGTCAAAAGTGGCTAATGTGGACACAAAAATCCATCAAACACAATCATAGAATCACTTATGAGTTTCTTGGTCATGCTATAGTTTAGGCTGAAATCTTGACTACCCACATCAGCTGACCATTAATATTTCACTATTGTTAAGTCAAGATAACATTCCTCATTTCGTCATTCACTATCTAATAAGAATTATTTGAGTACCACGTGCAGGACTAGGTTCTGGGAATATGGTTGTGAAAATGACAAGCATAGACCCTATGACCATAGAACTTATAATCTAGGGTAGAGGACAGAGTTGAAATGTAATGATGGCATTTGATATTTGGCAATGATGTGAGGGAGAGCATTCTTGAGAAAGCATGTTTCAAGTTGAGATTTGAAGGATAAGAAGGTGTTAGATGGAAGAGGGAGAGGAGTGGATGGGCCATTTATTGAGACTGGGAGAACTATAGATAAAGCCAGCAGTTCAGTTGGCTCCCTAAAAGAGTGTCAGTCACACCCCAGATACTATTAAATGGATGGATTTAAATAAATGCTTTAAAGAGTTGTACATTTCTGTTTGATTTTTTCTTCAATATGTAATATGTGGATGATATATAAGATATGAAAATACCCAGAATTTTAAACTTGAGATGGAATGAATTTTATCTGCCTGACTTTTCTTGTGGGATTCGTAGATTGATGGTGATTAATCACACCTCCGCTTCCACTGATTTCTCTAACTTTCTCTTTCTGCTCTTCTCACTGTGTTTTTGCATTTGTTACACACCAGTTTGGGGATGATATTAACATGGCCTGCTCACTTAAGTTGTCTATATCTTGTTAAGTTACTAATAACACCTTGAGAAACATCAGTGAGAGTTGGTATGCGTCAACTAGAACACCCGTATAGTAGTGACTTCAATGAAACAGAGGCTGATTTTTCTCTCACATAAAGTAATTCTAAAGGTAAACAATACAGAGCCGAGATGACAGCTTCAAAGTAACCAGGAACAAGAATCCTTCTATCAGTTGGTTCTACCATCCTTAACACATGTCTTTCATCCTCAAAGTCATCACATGGTTCAAGGTAACTGCTATAGCTCCAGCCATACTAACAGAGATTTGAGCAACAGGACAGAAGGGCAAAAGCCCGTATCTGCTAGTGGAATCAGCTGAGTCAGTTCCTTTTAAAGGCTTCATACACATCACAACCTGTGTTAGAGGTTAGGAAAAAATAGGCTTGACTGATTATTCATTCGTTCACTCAATCTGGGTACATTGTTGCCAATAAACAACAATTCTGCTACTCAGAATGAAAAGGAGAACAGATGTTCTGTAGCAACAGTCCCCAAACTTTTTGACACCAGGGACAGGTTTCGTGGAAGACAATTTTTCCACTGACTGGCAGGAGGTGCAGGGGTGGGGGGATGGTACTGGGATGATTCAAGCACATTATATTTATTGTGCACTTTATTTATATTATTAATACATTGTAATATATAATGAAATTATATACATTATAATTTACATTATAGCATACAACTCACCATAATGTAGAATCAGTGGGAGCCCTGAGCTTGTTTTCCTGCAACTAGACAGTCTCATCTGGGGGTCATGGGAGACAGTGACAGATCATCAGGCATTAGATTCTCACAAGGAGCATGCAGCCTAGATCCCTCACATGCACAGTTCACAATACGGTTTCCCTCCTGTGAGAATCTGATGCCACAGTTGATCTGACAGGAGCCAGAGCTCAGGTGGTAATACAAGCACTGGGAGTGGCTGTAAATACAGATGAAGCTTCGTTCACTCACCTGCCGCTCACCTACTGCTGCGTGGCTTGGTTCCTAACAGGCCACAGACCAGTACTGGGCCATGGCCCTGGTTTGGGGGACCCCTGTTCTATAGAAAACAATCAGCTTCTATCACAATAGCTATTATTTGATGGGTACTCATCACATGCCAGGCACTGTCCCAGACAGTTTAACAATGTCATTTTTATTTAATTCCACAATTTTGTAAAGTAAGTATTATAATCTCATTTTGTGGATATGATAAGCTATAGGTTAGAAACAATGTACAGGCACAGCCTGGAGCACTAGAGCAGGGCTGTGGGCAAAGACTGCTAGAGATTTTCACACAAAATTCACTTTCTTTTATGTCTTCTTAAGCCCTCTATGATCTACAAAATTCAAGATTCCTGTGTGAATGTGCCTCTTTGTTTCTCGTTCCTCTTTTTTCACATGTACCTTGCATGTAGCAAATGTTCATTAAAGATTTGCTGTCTGGTGTCTGTTGAGAGCCAGGAGAGAGTTAGGCAATTTATCCTCAGAGGATCCCATTGCATGCTACAGGTGTTTCTTCCAGCCTTCTTACCAATCAGGGTTGGCCTCTCCAGGACAAGCCAATCTTTACAGGAGATTGCAGACAGGACCAAGACATGTGTACTTATTCATTACCAGCCTGAGGGCTGGCTGCCTCCAGCTGCTCCCTGTATCCAGGCAGAGGCAACTCAGAAAGGAACAAAGGATAGTCTGTCTTTCTTTCACTATACTGGAGGACAAAAATTGGGGAATATGAAAGGTGGGGAAAAACACAGAGCCCAATTTATAGGCAGAGTTTCACATTATACTTATATTACAGCCAATGACTTCTAAATCCAGCAGTCCTCTAAAGAAATAAACACTAACAATGCAAAACAAATTCATTTGCAAGTGACTCATCCCCTGGTGTTTTCACACTGAAGAGTCAGTCTTATGAATCAAGGTTATTGTTTACTTTAACTCTTTTTTTTACAAAAATGCTCTGAAAAACTTTAACTATGAATAATCGGAGACTAAGTATATTTACTCAAGGCGTTATTTGTTCAGCTCCTGTATGTTACTGTGCAGAGAAAAAAAAAAAAAAAACCCTACAAAATGCAAGGATACATACAGATGGCTTCTACTATCAAACATTTCTTCCAATAATATAGAAACAAACACTGGAACATGTGTTAGAAAGAAAAACAAACCTGAAAACCCCCACAATGCAAAAGTTAGAACTATCTTCAGTCTATATGGAACTTTCCAGACCTTCTTTTGCTTATCTCGGTTTCTTTCATAGTGGCAGTAGGTAATTCACAGGTGTAAAATTAGCAAATTTTTTCTTTCTTTCTCTCTTCCCATTTCAGTCCATTTCTGCCTACCCTTTGTGGCATGTCTAATGCTAGCTATGTCATTTATTGTCCAACTCTTAGGATGGTTGTCAAGTCTTAAATGAGATAGACCATATAAACTACTCAGTATAGATACATCACTCTTTTGAAAATAGCTACTTGTAAAAAAAAAAAAAAAATAGAACATTACTTTAGAAAGCTAATACTTTATTGAAAGCGCTACAGCTGCTTTCTTCAAACTATGTCTTTTGGGTCCCAGATTTTTTGAAGAGGTACCACAGGGGCAGCCTGGGGGGGTTAGCGTGGAGCGACATAGATGTGTTAGGTATATAGACTTCTCTTTAAGATGCCATTTTAAGGAAAAAAAAAGAAACACTACACTGAAAAATTTGCTACTCTATTTCAAGCTTTATGACGACTGTAACTGTTCATCTGTTTCAGTCACCTTAGACTCCCCAAATGCCTCTAGATCAGTGCTTATCACATAGCAGGGACTCAGGTAATACATGTTGAATGAGGGACTGGAAAGCGCCCAATGTGAAAATCTTTAGGATATAGTACAGCACCCTTTTTAATTTCCTCTAGTGTAAAACAATTTTACTGGAATTTAAAAATCATGATCTACCCATTTCTCCACATTTTCATGTCTGTAAGAACAAGTGAGCCATTCATTGATTTTTCAATTTCTTGAAGACATTTAATGAACTACTCTAAAATTCCACTACTAGGCACTGGGAATTTGGAGATCACCCAATCCCTGCTGTCAAATTACTCTTAGCCAAAAAGAAAAAAAAAAAAAAAGATACAAAAATGCCACTATTAAGATAAGGAGATCCATGTTATAATTAAAGAGTCAATACTAAAGCTAATATCTTGCTGTTTATAGCAAAGAGTCAATCCACCTATGTGTTCTCAGAAAAGGTTTCCTAAAGGACACAATTTTTAATATAGGTTGTGAAGAATAAAGAGGATTTCACCATTTACTATGCCCTCAGAGCAAATGATTTAAGTCACAGTAAAAACAAGTCTGCAGCATAAAGTCCTTATAATAGGGTTTGTAATATGGAAAAGAGAATGGGAAGTGAGATCTAGACAATTGTGCCAGACTCATAGAACTCGGGGATTCTACATTCATCTGCCAGTGATGTTTAATCCTTGCAGATAAGGTATAGTTGTTAGACTGCTAGAAAGCAGTAGACTAATTGTAGTAATAATTAGGATCTGGCCAGGCATTATTTCTTAAAGCAATCAATGACTGCCTGAGAATGCTGAACCTGTGGAAGTTTGAAATGAAAGAAGATCTATTAAATCATCTTGGCTGTTCCCCCTGGAGGCCAAATTCAGATCAGATTCTGTTGTAGTATCTGCCTTTACTCTAGATCCATACTCAGGTTAGCTCAGGGGGAGAGAGAGAAAAGTGACGCAGACAGTGGTTACCTGATTTGTCAGAGTTTCACACAGAAAATTTCCTACAACGCTGATTCTGTCCCTTGACTCTGAAGCAACAATTGATCAATGTATTTTAAATAAAAAACAATTTAGATAGTTATACAAAGACATACACAATTTTAAATGGTGCTTTCCCTGGTCTATTATCTTCACAGTAAGGGAGTCTCAGTGTAGAATCCCCTTTTAAGATACGGGCTTGCAAAAATGTTTACAAATACTATGTAAAATTTATAACATACTGATCATTCTTGCATTTATTGTCTTGTCTTATCTTAACACAATCTCCTGCCCCTTTACTGCCTAGCCAAGAACCACTCTTGCTATCCTAAATCACTCACTCCAGCTATGGAATAAAATTTGAATCTTGCCTGACTTAAAGGGGATCTCTTCATTTGGTTCACTGATAGTTCATTTATAGACTTCTTAGGATTCTTGGGCATGTCTCTAATAAAACACACACACACACACACACACACACACACACACACACCATGCTCATCATCATCATCATCATCATCTCATTTGCTTGCAGTGTGGCCACATTTTTCTCCTCTCCCCAACACCTTCCATATAATTACAATGGTTTCTACAGGTAAATTGGAGTCCTGCCTAATCTAAAATTATATAAAATATATCAATAACAGAAGCTGTGTGGAAAACCTAAGAGAACATTCTAGTTTATTTGGCAAAGCCTAAGAAGTTCTCTCTATAAGAAAAGCTAAGAACCCTTTATTCAATCATTTTTTCAACAAATACTATGGAGTACCTTATCTTTTCACTGAGAGCTGTCTTCAGCTGGCTTGCCGGGTTGTGGGATTTTCACCAACAATCAGAGGACCCATTCAGAAGAAAAACTGCAGACATCCTCTTGGCTTACCTTATTTACAGAATTGTTTTACTTTGTTCACTTAAATTGTTTTAATGGAATCTGTTTCTAACATGGTAGGCTTAGACCATTTCATATTAACAAGAACATTTGTATTTTTAGAAACTTCCAGAAATATGGCAACAATGACTGCAGCCTCATATTGCCTGCCTCTGTGAGATGGGTTCTGTGCTCTTCAGTGTACCACAGTGACTTGAACCACTCTCCCACCCCACCCCAAGAAGCTGGCTTAGGCACTTGAGTTTATGACACTTGCTTACCATAAACACCTATCTAGAAAGTAGATCATTATCTAGAAAACTACTAGTTATGAGGAAGATATAGAAAGTTTATGGCATCCCTAGGGAATGAAAACACTAAAGGAAGAGAGTGAGAGAAGTATGGGACCAGGGAGCAATATGGAATCAGACTTCATCCGGTTCACTGTTGTATGAGGTTTATCACCTCCAACAAATACTAATCAAGGAGCTATCTTTTCCTAAAGACTATTTAGAGATCCATAGCTGTCAATTAGGACCAGGAAAAATCAATTCCATCATCTTACTATCAGACAAATCATTGGCAGGAGTAACAAGTTTCCTGTAAAATGCATGATCCAGGTGAAACTGTAACATATATTAAGTTTGACTATTATGCCAGTGGCAGACAGAGCTTAGGATGACTTCCAGTGATTCTCACTTCCTGGTGTTTACGACTCTGTGTAATCCCTTCCTTTTGAGTGTAGGAGATATCTATGGCTTGCTCCTCACAAATAGTATATGGCAAAGGTATTGTGATGCCAGCCCCATGATTACATTATGCCACAAGTACTGTACCAGGAATAAGAAGACTCAGTATTAGCAGACTAGAGTTGCCGGAGAACCTCCCTGCCAGCCTGATGAATTAAGTCATTGTGTTGAGGAGGCACACATACCAAGGAACTCTGGAGTGGCCTCTAGCACCTGAGGGTAGTCACCAGCTAACAGCCAGCAAAACAAGGGGGGAAGTCTTTAGTCATATAGTCACAAGAAAATAAATCCTGCCGACAACCTAAATGAACATGAAAGTGAATTCTTCCCCAGTTGAGCCTCCAGATGAGAACAGCCTCACTAACACTTTGATTGAAGCTTTGTGAGACTATGAACACAGCATTCAGCTAAGCTGTTTTGTCTCCTGACCTACAGAAACTGTGAGATGATAAATGTGTTGTTCAGGAGGCTGAAGTGGGAGGTTCACCTGAGCCCAGGAAGTCAAAGCTTCAGTGAGCTGTGATTGCATCACTGCACTCTGGCATGGGTGATGGAATGAGACCCTGTCTGAATAAAATAACATAAAATAAAAAATAAATGTGTTGTTTTAAGTCACTCAGTCAGTGGTAATTTTATCATATAGCAACAGAACATGAATACAGTGTTTTTCAGTCTCCCTTTTGTGTATTCCCTCCTTCCCCCTTGGTACATCCATTTAATACTGCCATGAGTTATCCATCTGCCCAATAACTCCCTTATTCTTATCTCTCACAATGCCACTCTACAATGTATTACTCAACAGTAGTTTATTTTCTGAAGTGCTTACCCCAGTCCTTCCCATTTAATCTTTACTTGCTTATACACTTACCAGAACAGACAAGTGCCCAGTACTCTGTGTAACCGTTTCCACTGCTGCTATAATAAATTACCACAAATTTACTGCCTTAAAGCAACATAAATTTATTATCTTACAGTTCTGTAACCCAAGATGGGTTGCACTGAGCCAAAACCAAGATCTTGATAGGGTTATATTGTCTTCTAGGGGCTCTAGAAGGGAATCTGTTTTCTTGCCCTTTCCAGCTTCTACAAGGTGACCACATTCTTTGGTTTATGGCCCCTTCCTCCAGCGATGTTGTAATGAGTCCTCTCACACTAATATCTCTGTACTTCTCTTTCTCTTCTGCCTCCCTTGTCTACTTATAAGGGCTCTTTTGATTACATTGAGTCCACTGAGTAATCCAGGATAATCTCCCTATCTTAATTCAATCTTAAATTTAAATCTTAAAATTAAACGAAATTAAATCTTAAAACAATCTTAATTCCATCTATAGCCTTAATTTCCCTTTGTTGTGTTACCATCTAACATTTGAAGATTAGAATGTGGACATCTCTAGGGAGCTATCTTTCTGCCTACCACAGTTTGTAAAAGCTGTAATTTTAAAAAGCAATCTACGGGACTCATTGAAGCCCTGGTGCTAATAGTCCATGGTGGTTTATAGGGTTAGCCTTCCCAGAAGAACTTGTATCCTAAAGAGGCCTCTCCAAAATACATAAAACTTTCATATCTAAGGAATTCTCCTTAAACTGGGGGATGTTCTGGCACTGGTGTAAGCCTGGGAGAGAGATATATATTAAGCAAGGATGCGTTTAACGGTTCACAGGTCACATCATAAAAATGACTGTTTGCTCTGCTCACTTGTAGAAATAGTTCCCACTTTCTTCTTCATGGTGCATATCAGTATTATTCAACAGTCATAATCTAAATAGGTTGTGGTTATAGGCTTCAGTGATGAGGTAGTTAGGTTAAGAAAACTAGGAGGCTCCCCACAGAGCTGATACAATGACTGCACCAACCTAGGGAAGGAGCAGAAGCAGTGAACCATTTCAGTCGTCACAACACCCAAGCAACACTCAAATTCAGGGGCTTAGTTTTGTGACTCCCCAGCTCCTCAGTGTGTATGAATTATCTCAGTGGGAGTTCCAAATTTTCTAATATGTCTCCAAATAGAATCAATTTGAATGACTTTAATTAGCTTTAATTGTATTATTATTATTATCATCATCATTATGCTTCCTTTGTGAGGTTGATGAGAAATACTTTTGGAGAAACAAACCAACAAGCAAATGATAGATACAAGAAAAAAAATTGTAAATTATTTGCCCATATGTCTTCTTATTTATATTTCTGAGACTGAAAATAGGTCAATTGTCAATTACAAATGGTTGTGGCATATACACATATTCTGAGACAAGGTCAAGAAACATAGACTCTGAGCTATTTCTCTTCAAAATGGCTGTTTTCTCCACAACACGCACAAGAAAACACACACATTCTCTCTCTGTCTCTCTCTCTCTCTCTCTCTCTATATATATATATATATAGTGTATGTGTATATATATATATATAAAATCTGTGTTTTCCTGGTCCTCTAAATCATAGTTCTGAGAACTGTCCTGTAGGTCACTGTTTCAACTCCCCCATTTTTTATTAATCTGGCCATGGTTGTCAAGAGGAAATTAATCTCTTGCAGCCAAATGAAATTTGGGTTTCCCAGCACTAGCCACTAATGAAAAATGCATTAATGGCAAGCATCAGAAAAACCCCTGGCTCTCAGTACCAGAGGGTACATTTAAATGATTCTATGAATATAGATCAATAAAACTAATTTACTTATAGCCTTTGTGTGCAGTATTCAGATCTGAATAAAAGTCATTTGTATTACAATGTTTTGTATTAATTTGAGGTATCTATTGTTTTACATATTAAATTAATCTTGGTCTTTAGACAGAACTTCATATACAATATTAAAATATGAGGCCTGGGATTTGATATTAGTAATGCTATGATTTCATAATTCAGCCTGGTTTGCCTGGATGTCATTTGAAATGCTTGGAGGGTCCCAGAGGGCCAACTCTGAGAAGCCAGGGTTAAATTGGAGAGAGAGCAGAGGACTTTAATATTCAAGTATGCAGCATATCGGCAGCAGTACTGAAGGGCCCACCTGCAGTTTGAGGGTTTAGAATGGGAGCCTGCTGAGTAGGGATGTGAGAATGGCGTTCACATGCACCTGAGTGTTTAGAGCATGAAGTGATGGCTACTCAGTGTGAATATCCTGACGTGAATACTGGGATGAAGAGATTACTTCCTGTTTCAATGAAGATAATTATTCATTCATCAAGTGTTTACTTAGCACTTTCTTGTTACTAGGTGTGTAGACATGAAGGTTAAGATTTTAGGAGCTTAAAATTGACACAGGCGAATCACCAGGCACTGTGATTTAACATGATAAGTACTATACCAGGCATAAGTACAGGGTGCTTCTGGAGCCCAATAATACACCTCAGCAGCCCATGTCTCCTGAACTCACTTGGCCATGGAATCCTTTTTATTTAAAAAAAAATGCTATTAATAGTCCCTTAAACTCTATGCTAATACGTCACTGTGGATGTAAAGCAATGACATAGTTAACCAAGAAGAAATGGCAAAAGTTAAAAATTCAACCCAGTTCTATCCATTTCCAGAAAGACAAAGCAAAATCTCTTCACCTACTCTTACCCTTCAGCACCTCCACCACAGAAGGACTCTTCCTAAGTATCCTGAGATACTTTGTCCTTCAGCTAGATGCTGCAGGAGCTACCTAAATGGTAGCTGTGTCATGTCCTGTAGCTCAAAACAGATAAGAGTGTCCTGAGGACCAATGGCAGTTCTGACATTTTTGATGTTTTCAGTTATCTGTTTGAAATGATGTAGGGACTGTTATTAGTAGTTAATCCAGGAAAGTATCATCTTGCACATCAATAACATTTCTTCAATGCCTCTCTCTTAGTTTCAGTCATGATGATAACTGGATGTGCAATGACCTTTATAAAATGCAGAGTTTTAAATATATTTAAAGCATTATTACTAGTAGTATTAGTATTATTTGCCAAGAAAGCTTCAAAAAAAGAGCAGAAACTACTTATCTCATCCTACTGTACTTCCAGAATTCTGGGACAGCAGGGATTATGAAAAGATTGCACCTCCATGCCTTCACTCACTTCCTATCCCCCAGGTGAGAATTAAGGTGGTTTAGAGAATGGAATTAGAAGGGGTGACAACGATTCTCTGTGCTATTTCTTAATTGTAGAATGACCCAAACAATATCACCCAGCAACTGTAAACCTTAGTTTGCTTATGTATAATATGAGAAAATTAGTGATTGCCATTCCTACCTTAATCAAAAGGACTAAGATTGGAAATGAGATGATATGTGGGCGGGCAAATGCTGTGTGAACCACAAAGTTCTAGATATTATTTTATCCTTTCACATAACCTCTGTACTAATTAAGACACTAAGCTTGCTGCTAGGATACCTCAATGTGCAAGAAAGGTGCAGCCCCTGTCTCCATGGAGATTCCAGTCTAGTGAGTGAGGCAGGAATCCCGGACCTGGGACCTGTGTGGTTGCACAGGGCCCTGTACTTAGAAGGGTTCTACTTTGTCTTAATGCTCTGCTGTTATTGTCTTGAAGTTGTTAATAATTTTGAATAAGGTATCCTGCATTTTTATTTTGTACTTGACTTCACAAAATATGTAGTCTCCCCTTCTGGTGGGTATAAGAAGTGAATGTTGAAAGTGAAAAATAAAAGGCTGCCCATGTTGAGCCATACTTAAAGCAGAAAAGAAAAAGATAGAGGGGAAACACTCAAAACAGAAAATGGCGTGACGTCCTAGTGTATGCTTTAGATGGATGAGGGGGAGAGACCAAAGATAGAGAGATGACAAAGGAAATCTGGATACTTTCCAACAGACCTAAGTAGAAAAATCTCCTTTAGCAACATAAATAGGTTTAGAAAAGAGAAGCAGATGAGAAGACAAGATAAAAATGAAGAGGGGCAGTGGAAAAATCACACCTAAAACCTAACTGTGGCCATATTGCTATAAGAACCTGAGAGGAGAGCACAGTTAATGTGGGTGTGAAGAAAGGGATAAAATCTAGGATTGCGAAGGATAACAGCCAGATGACCAGGATGAACTACATCACCTTGGCGTGGTCAAATTCCTTCAGCCTAGCTGTGCCTGGACCAACAGGCATTTGGAATGGAGGCAGAATTCTTTATGGATGGTCTCTCCCATAAGGCAAGGGCTCTTGCTTTATAGTTTCATAACAAGATCTGCTTGGAACATCTGCTACTGAACAAATATCTAAGCTTTCCCTGCCCCTCCAGAGGCCCTGAATCTGGACAGCTATGTATCCCATGTGTTTTGAATCACTCTTCTTTCCAGATTACCATGAACAAAAGCTTGGTTTATATATTTTATTAATTTTTTTCAGTCATTTTCCATATGACTACATTACAGAAAAATGGTAAATTCACACTAATCATAACAATTATATGACTTAAGCTGGATAGTTCTGGTCTCTACTCCTGTGCATATGAACTTATAGTCTACTAAGAAAGAAATATAGGAAAATAAACAATCAACATATTGCGCAGTATGTACATTGACAGAGGAGTGTACGCTATGGTGGCCAAAGGGAGGAGACAATTATCTTCAATTTTATCAGGAAGCTATCTCAAGAATGCCACCCACTCTGCCTTAAGAAGGGTCTTGAGGAATATACAGGAGTTTGCCAGTAGAAGGGTGGATTAAGTACACCATAAGCGATATGAGAAAATCTTCATCACTTAAGGAAACACAGAAAGTTAATACAAGGAATTAAAGTAAAGTGTATAAACAAAACCTACTCTTCCTCATAAACTCTAAACTTGCTTTGTACTCTGCACACATCTCAGAAGTAAGTACCTATGCTGAGTGAATAACATGAGTTAGAGTTATCATTTTTCTTCTTCCCATGAGTTCTAATATTATAATATTTTAAAACAAGCCACCAAGTTGGTAGCAAAATATATAATGCCATTTTTCTTATAAAATCTCCTCTTAAAAAAACTAGAATTCTCTGCATTGGCAATTTGAAAACTGGAATATATATACCCCTATAGATTATGAATATACAGTGTCAACTTCAGACTATGAATATATAAGGTCAGCTTTCGAGGGCAGAAGCCATTCACAAATATATATTGCATAAACCTGCACCTTGTTATCCTCATTATTACTTTAATTTTATTAATTTCATATTATAATAAATAGCAATAATATTACTTGACATGTGTAAAGGGCTTGCTACATTGTAAATGATTTTCATAGCTATGATCTGACTTGGGTTAATACTCAAAAGTTCTGTAAGATTGAAAGAAAAATCCTATATAGATGAGGATGCTACAGATCAAAGGTTAGAAGAATTACTGAAGGCACAGAACAAATTACTACATGGGAAAACTCTAGAACCTAGCACCTTACTTTCCAGTTCAGGATTCTTTGGCACTTACGACATCTTTGAATAATTAAATATGTCTATGTAGGACATCACTTGTAGGACGGATAAGCTAGTTACAAAATTTTCTTTTAGAGGATTTACTGCAGTTAAAAGGGAAACATCTCTAGTTTCTGTAATATGCTAAGGAAACAACACAGGGAATTGCTTTCTTAGCACCATTCAAGTCTATACCACTCTATAAACCAAAGACTCCCCTTTAATTTTTAAAGATAGAGAATCATCAAAGGATACATATCAGGAAAACCCTCCTAATTATCTCCTAACTATTCACACGGATGTGAACTCAAGTGCATACTCTAGTACCAGTCACATAACACTAGATTATTTATTTCTGATGACTTTATTTTTACTAGAGAATACATGAAATGAATTCAAAAGTCCAAAGGAACGATCTCAGTGCAAACAGTTTCACTCCCACTCTTGTCTGGAGCAAAGAACTCTTTTTTAACAGCTTTATTAAGATATAACTTACACATTATGCGATTCACCTATGTAATGTTTACAATTCAAGGTTTTTAGTATATTCACAGAGTTGCCATAATCTAATCATAGAGTATTTTCATCACTTGAAAAAGATACCTCATACACATTAGCGGTCCTTTTCCACTTGACCTCTCCCCTAGGCCCCAGACAACAGGCATCTACATTGTGTCTCTGTGGATTTGCTGACTCTGGGCATTTCATATAAATGGAATACCACTATATGTGGTCTTTTGAAAATAGTTTCATTCACTTAGAATAAGTATTCAAAGTTCATCCATGTTGTAGCATGTGTCAGTAATTCATTCCTCATTATGGCATAATAAGATTTTATTAGATGAATATACCACATTTTATTTATTCATTTATTAGTTGATGAACATTTGGGTTGTTTCCACTTGGGGTCATTTAAATAATGCTGCTATAAACACTTGTGTATGGGCTTTTGTGTAAATGGATGTTTTCATTTATCTCGAGTATGTATCTAGGAGTAGGTTTTCTGGGACACACGATGATGTTTAATTTTTTGAGGAACTGCTGAAGTGTTTTTCAAAGAAGTCGCATCATTTTACATTCCCACCATCAATGTAGGAGGATACTGATTTTTTGAACTTCTCAACAACACAAACATTATTGTCTGGTGGGGTTTTTTGTTTGTTTCATTATGTTTTGATTTTTTTTGGGGGGGGGTTATATAATTCCTAGCAGGTGAAAAGTGGTATCTTATTGGGCTTTGATTTGCATTCCCCCAATCACGAATGAGGCTGGGTATCTTTTCTTATGCTTTTTGTATACATTCTTCCAAGAAATGTCTGTTCCGGTCTGTTGCCTATTTTTTAATTGGGTTGTTTATCTCTTTATTATCGAGTTGTAAGAATTTTTTATATATTCTGCATAGGAGCCTCTTATCAGATGTATGGTTTGTAAATGTTTTCTCCCAATTGTGGGTTGTGTTTTTACTTCCTTGGTGGTATTTTTCATAAGACAAGCTTCTTAATTTATACCGTTTTTTTACTTCCTTGATGGTATTTTTCATAAGACAAAGTTCTTAATTTATATCAAGTCCAAATTATCTATTCTTTCTTTTATAATTTGCATTTTTATGCCATATCTAAGAAATCTTTGTTCAAATGAAACTAACAAAGATTTATACCTATTTTGTCTTCTAAATCTCATAATTTTAGCTCTTATATTTAAGTCTGTGATGTATTTTGGCTTAATTTTTGGCACATGATATTTGATTTTGGATATCCAGTGATTCTAGGAACATTCGTTTAAAAGACCATTCTTTCCCTCATTTAATTTTTTTGGCATTCTTGTTGAAAATAAATTGGCCATAAAGTAAGTTTATTTTTGAACTTACAATTCTATTATGGCAACCTATGTGCCTTCATATGCTAATACCAAACTGCTTTGATTACTGTAGCTTTGGAATACGTCTTCAAATTTGAAAGTGTGACTTCTCCAACTTTCTTCTTCTTTACCTAGGTTGTCTTGGCTATTCAGGATTCATATTCATATTTGATATCTGAAAAAAAGGTAGCTGAGAATTTAATAGGAATTAAGTTAAATATGTAGATTAATTTGAAAATATCACCATCTTAACAAATTAAGGCTTATGATCCATGACTATGAGATGTTTTTCCACTTATTTAGATTTTCATTAATTTTAGGATTTAACCGAGAATTTAATTTAAAACGTTATAATTTTCTAAATTTTCTAAAAATTTCTGATTCTTTTAGGAGTGTTTTGTAGTTTAAGTTTTGCACATCCTCTCTTAAATTTAGAAAACATTGTTTGTTAACTCCTTCTGTTAAATGTATTCCTAAGTAATTCATTCTTTTGAGTGATTGTAAATGAAATTGTTTTACAAATTATAATTTCAGATTATTTACTACTAGGGTAAAGAAGTACGACATACTTTCGTATGTTGATATTGTATTTGCAAACTTCCTGAGCTAATTTATTAACTAGTGGCTTCTTTAAGATTTCCTACATATATAGAATCATATCATCTGCAAATGATCACAATAGCATGATATTAGCTGTTAGTTTTTACAGTTGCCTTTTATCAGATTAAAGAAGCTTCCATTTATTCCAGGTGTCTTTTTTTTTTTTTTTTTTATCATGATAGGATTTTGGATTTAGTAAAAAAAGAAAACAAAAACAATTCTGCATTTAATGAGTTGACTGTGTGGTTTTTGCTCTTTTCTTTATTAGTATGGTGCATTACATTACTGAAACAGCTAGATTTGGTCTACTAGTTGACTCTGTTTTCTATAAATTTCGTGGCTTTGTTTTTTTATTATATGCTCTTTACTTCTTTCTTTGGTTAAATATTTTTAAATGTAACATCTCAATTTCTTCAATAATTTTTGAATTACATCTTTTAGTTATTTTCTTAGGGGGTCAATCTAGGGTTTATCTTACATATCTTAATTTATAAGAATCTACTAAGGAATCTAATTCCAATTAATGTAAAAATACTACTTCTTTATTACTCTGTTCCCTTTTCCTCATTTTTCATGGTGTTATTGTTCTGCATATCACATCTATATATGTTACAAACCCAACAATACATTGTTATAATTATTAATTCAGGTAATTTTATATCTTTTAAGAAAGCTGAGTGAAGAAAAATGAGCATGTCAAAGAGTTGGCTATATAATCTTCTCATTTTACATCGCTGGCTCTCTTTATTTCTTCCTGAATATTTGAGTTACCATTTGGTGTCATTTCCTTTCTCAAATTTAGCTTTGCTCCCATATGCCTTCCTTGTGCTGTTATTGCCAAACCTATTCACTTTCTATATGTTTTGAGTCCAACAGTTATACACATATTGTTTTATATATTTGTTTTTAAAATAAGGTAAAAGAAGAAATATGTAATTGTACTGTCTTTTAGTATCACGTACATAATTACCTTTACTGGAACTCTGATTTTTTGCGTGAATTCACACTCCTGTCTGGTGTTACTTGCTTTCAGCTCAAAAATTTTCTTTAGTATGTCTTGTAAGGTGGATCTGTTAGCAATGAATTATTCCAGTTTTTGTTTATCAGGGAATGTTTTTATTTCACCTTCATTTAAAAAAACTATTTAAATAGACTTATTTTCTAAGTAGTTTCAGTTTACAAAAAAAAAAAATCAGTGAAAAGTATTAAATCTTCATATGCTAGTCACCTCCATCAATTTCTCCTGTTTTTAGCTTCTCGTATTAGTGTGGTTCATTCTTATACTTGACAAATCAATTTTGGTACATTATTATTAACTTCAGTTCATGGTTTACACTAGCATTTACTCTGTGTTGTACATTCTGTGGGTTTTGACAAATGTGTAACATATATTCACTATTACATTAACATACAGAACAATAGTTTCACTGTCCTAGAAATCTCTTTTGCTGAGTATTCTCTTTCTCTCTCCTCTCAAACCTCTGGCTACCACTGATATTTTTACTGCCTACATACTTTCGCCTTTTTCAGAATATCATAATGTTGGAATCATACAGTATGCAGTCTGTTCCAATTAGCTTGTTTCACCTAGCAATATGCATTTAAGGCTCCTCCATGTCTGTTTATGGCTTAATAGTTTATTTTTATTGCTAAATAATATTTTATTGTATGGATGTACCATAGTTTGTATGTCAATCACCCTATTGGAGGACATCTTAGTTCTTTCTAACTTTTGGCATATAAATAAAGCTGCAATAAACATTTGTATGCAGGTTTTTGTGTGGGTGTAAGTTTTCAACACATTTGGGTAAATACCCAGCAGCGCAATTGCTGGATCATACGGTAAAAGTATGTTTAGTTTTGCAAGAAACCATCACTCTTCCAAAGTGACTGTAACACTTTGCATTTCCGCAAGTAATAAAAGAGAGTTTCTGGTGCTCCACATCCTTGCCAGGATTTTGTGTTGTATTTTGGATTTTGGCCACTTTAACAGGTGTGTAGTAGTATCTCATTGTTGTTTTAATGTGAAATTCCCTAATAATGTAGGATGCTGAATATCTTGTTCTATGCTTATTTGCCATCTGTATATTTTCTTTAATGAGGTCACATTTTTGTAAAATATTTTTTTCTGGATATAAGCTTTTTGACTTTTTCTCCTTTCTTTCAGCACTTTGGATATGTCATCCTATTGTTTATGGCTTCCATTTTTCTAATAAGTCAAATGTTAATCTTATTTGGGTTATTTTTCTCTTTCTGCTTTCAAGGTTTTATCTTTATTTTTCTCTTTCGATATTTTGAATGTGATGTGTCTGGTGTAAATATATTTGTACTTTTATCCTACTTGCCTATTGTACAATGCACGAAATAAAAATAAGGTTAAAAGGAAATAAAATAAAGGAGCTGGGAATTTTTTATTTTAAAAATTCCCAGTGATTCTAGATGGCAGATATTTCTGTAATTAACAAGTAGCTTCTAAGCTAAATAGAAATTTGGGTAATTATAAATGTAGCTTCTGTGAACACCTGAAATGGAAGTCTCTGCATAGATATATCTTTCATTTCACTTGAGAAAACACTTAGGAGTGTTTGTTGGGTGATAAGGTAAGTTTATGTACGTTAAACTTTATAAGAAATTGGATAATTGTTTTTGCAATGATATTACAAAGGAGCATGTAGAAACTTTGGGGAATAGTGGAAATATTCAACTTATTAATTATGATGATGGTTTCACAAGTGTCTATATATAACAGATTCATCCATTAGTATATTTTGAGTATGTGGAGGGTTTGTGTGTGTGTGTCAATTAACCCCAGTAAGTTGCTAAACAATTTTTAAAATACATTCTAATTTTCTTTGTGTTTCCTTCCTTTGCATATGTATTATTTTAATTGGGTGTTTAATTTTCAAAATTTTTGAATTTTTCAGATGTCTTTCCAATTTTTATTTTATTTTAATTTTCTTGTCAGAGAACATACTATGTATGGTTTAAATCCCTTAAAATTCTGAAAAACTGTCATCACCCAGAACTCTGTCCTATCTTGGTAAACCTTCTATATGCATTTGAAAATAATATACATTCTCCTGTAGTTGAGTGTAGTGTCTACAAATGTCAATCAGGTCAGGTTAATTGACAGTGTTGTTCAAGTCTTCCATGTCATATATATGCGTATATATTCATATTCTGCCTGTTCTATCAATTACCAAGAGAATATTGTCCATTTATTCACATGAAATGCCCCTCTTTATCTCTGGCAACATTCCTTGTTACGAAGTCTACTTGTCTGATATTAATATATAAACTCTAGCTTTCTTTTGGTTAGTGTTTACACTAATTTTTCATCCTTTTACTATTAATCTGTTTGTGTCTGTATATATTTACATTTTGTTTCAAATAGACAACATTTACCTAGATGTTATTTTTTAAATCCAATCTGACATTTTCTTTATAATTGAAGTGTTTAGGTCACTTACATTTGATGTAGTTGTCAATAAAATTGGTTTAGACCCTCTATTTTGTTTTCTTTTTTTACTAAATCCAAAATCCATCATGATAAAAAAAAAGGCACCAGGAATAAATGGAAGCTTCTTTAACCTGATAAAAGGCAGCTGTAAAAAACTAACAACTAATATCATGCTATTATGATCATTTGCAGATGATATGATTTTATATATGTAGGAAATCTTAAAGAAGCCACTAGTTAATATTTAGTTAATTATTTAGAAAATAATAAGAGATTATTTTTCTAATCTTTTATTTGTTCTTCTTTTCTTTTGTTCCTGTCTTTTTAAGAAGGATTGAATACATTTTATAAATTTTTTCTCCAGTTTTGGCTAGCTAGTTATATCTTTCATTTTATTTTGGAGTGTGGCTGTCCTCAGGTTTACAATATACATCTTGAACTTATTGTAGTCTACCTTCAAATTATATAACACTATTTTACATGTAGTCTAAGATCATTATATTTTAATTTGCCCTCTTCTCATCCCTCACTTGAATAGATTTTACTTTGACACAAGTTATGAAACTCCAAATGTATTATAATTTTTACTTTAAAAATGTAGTTATCTTTTAAAGTGATTAAGACGTTGACTATTTCTTCCATATTTTACTCATGCATTTACCACATCCAGTGCTATTTATTTTTGTGTATAGATATGAATTACAGCTTGTATTATTTTCCTTCTGCCTGAAGAATTCCTTTAACATTTGTTAAGGTGCATATTTGTTGGTGATGGATTCTCTCACCTCTTTTTTTTTAATAACATCTTTATTTTGCTTTCTTTATTGAGAGAGAATTTTGTTCAGGAAAGAATTCTAGATTTTTTTAACCTTACAATTTTTAAAATTTGAACTCATTGTCTGTTGGCTTGCATAATTTCAGAATTCCTCTCACTGTTACTCTGTACTACTTTGTGCATACGTATATTTTTATCTGACTTCTATGAATATTATTTTAATGTGTAAATTAGTATTTTATTTTTCTCTTCATCCTGGGTTTTTAACCACTTGGTGGTTTCATGTGAATTTTTAAAATTTAATACTGTTTATGGTTTGTTGAGGTTTTGGATGCATATATTTATAGTTCTCACCGAATTTGTAGAATTTTTGGCCATTATATATTCACAGTTATTTCTTTTCCTCATCTCCTCCCATCTACTTCTAAGATACCAACTGCATCTGTTGTAGAATGCTTGATATCATTACACAGTAGTAATAAGGGTCTGTTCATTTTTTTTAAGTCTCTGGCCTTGACTTTAGACAGTTTCTTTTGCTATGCATTTACCTTAACTTATCTTTTCTTCTGCATTCCTGTGATGATTATCCATTATATCTAGTATATTTTTTAATTTCAACATTGCATTTTTTATTCCCTAAGATTTTTATTTGGGTCTCTTTTATATATTTTCATTTTCTTCTTATGTTCATATTTTAAGTTACCTCTCTAGACATATTTATAATAGCTATTTTAATATCTTTTAGTGCTAATTTCATTATCTCATTTCTGAGTCTGTTTCTCTTTATTAACCAACTCTTGGTAGGAGCATATTTTCCTGCTTGTATGCATGCCTGGTAATTCTTGTTTGAATGCCAGACATTTTAAATTTTATGTTGCTCATGCTGGATTTTTTGTTATTGTTGTCATTCCTTCAAACAGTTTTAGACTGTGTCCTATAAGGCAGTTAAGTTACTTATTATTAGTTTGATCCTTTTGAGTCTTGCTTTTATGCTTCATTAGGGCAAACCAAGGTCAATCTTTAGCTTAGAGCTAATTTATTCCCACTAACAAGGCAATACCTTTGTGAGCACTCTGCCAAATGACCCATGTTTTACAAGGTCTTTCCATTCTGGCTCTAAGAAATATAAATGATTCCCAGTTCTCTATGAGCTCTAAGAATTCCTCAGCATACTATTTTCCAGAGCTCTTTTTTCCTGTACACATTACATTATTTTTTATTTGTCCATAGATTGCTACTCAATCAATGACTCAAAGGGACTCTCTGAAAATTTCCAGAGTTTTCTCTATGAAATTCCTTCTTCTCTCAAACTCTGTTCCAAGAATTCTAGCCACTTTAGCTTCCCTGTACAGCAATCTTTATTTCTTCAATTAAGCAAGAAAAACAGGCTCTTTGGGGGTTCTCCCACTCTATCCTATGGCCTAGAAACTCCAGGTAGTAAACTGAGACAACATAGGGCTTCTTTCATTTGCTCTTTATTCTTTAGGGAACACAGTCCTGCATTGTCTATTGTCCAACGACTAAAAGTTGTTGTTTCATGTATTTTGTCTGGCTTTCTCCTTTTTAATCTGGAAAGGTAAACATGAGTTCTATTACTATATTATGGCTGAATGTGAAATTCCACATAATTTTTCTGATAGCTATCTGACAGCTATTTTTTTCTTATTTCTAAAGTTATTCATCTCTGTGAGCCTCAGTTTTCTCTTCAATAAATTGAGAATAATAATAATCTTTGTTTCATGGGATTATTGTGATAAAAGTGTATAGCATCTAACTACACCTGTAGTAGGCACTAGGTAGGCATTTCTTTCCATTTACTTTGATAATCAAGAAACACTACATCACTCTGCTTACCAAATCACTTCCTATCCTGACAAAAGTCAATTGAAGCATATTTTTTTCCTTGACAATGTCCTTGCCAGTCCCAGCCGAAAGGGATCTCTCCTTTCTCTGAATTCTTTTAGCAATTATTGCCTGTAAAATTTGTTCAGTAATTAATCATAGGTACCCTTTGATAGCATAGCTACTGTTGTCTAGAAATGCTATTTAAATCCTCTATTAGCATATCTCAAAATGCTATTTAAAGCCATTATTGTTGGATATTACCTATTGTTTGTAAGTCTCTCTATCCAACAAGACACAAGCTTTTCTGAGGGTGTGTTGCTCATCATAAATGTGTTACTACCTCTATAGTTCCTGAATCAGTGCCCAGCATATAATAGGAGCAAAATTATTAATTTAGTTTTAATTATATGTGTTCAAAGGAGCTATTTATTCCTTCATATTTTCCCCTAACTTTTATCTTTTTCTAATCCCTTTTGGGGACTTAAAATTCCATCCGAGAAATGGCATCACCTTAATAACATGGAATTTATACATTGCTCATGGTATAGAATCCCTCTGCCTTCTTCAATCATCTTTAAATGATCAGCCTCTGATCTTGCGTATCTAAGCCCCATTCTTTGGCACTATTAAAAGAAAAGAAAGTGTGAGGAGAGGACCATAAAACCCAGGAGAATAATATATGGGATAGCAGATACCACTTAGAGGCCTGGCAGGTCCTCATGGCTGAAGAGCCACATCCAGTTTGACTCTGTTCCTTGTGTGGAGCATGGGACCTGGCCATCTCTGTCCATCCAATCTAAGACTCTGATCAAAGGGTCATAACATGAGGCAAATAAATCTCTGTGTTTGTGATTTCTTGGTTATGATCAAAGAGAAATCATGTGCTCTGTGTGAGTTGTAGGATTTATTGTTCTGTTAATATTCAAGAGGGGTATCACACGCCACCAAAAAGAAAAAAACTGTTGTCCCATGAACTTGAAATCTTAATGATAAGCCAAACACATGAAAGTCATTTACAGGACTCCTTGGAGGGGCAATTGGTATCTGATTTTGCTTTCTCTACCCTATGACCATGCATCATTTTCCCTTGAACTGGAAATTTCCAAGGAGAAATGACACTTTAATGAATGATGGTATGGATTTAGAAACCTATTTCATCTCAGTGACTTCCACAGAAATTGGATGTTTGCTAGTCACATGATGACTGGTATGACTGAAAACCCCTGCAAACCTGCTAGAATCGAAAAAGTCCTCTGCATTCATAAGGCCTGATGCAAAATTCAGGTACCCTTGATTATAACCTGATTCCAGTTCTATAGAAGGTTAATGAAGTTTAAATAATTAGAATCTATTGTCCTAAACTATTAAAGCTGGTTCTGGTCACTTCCTTTGAGGTGAATAATAGTGACAGGGCTATTCTTTCATACCTCCTGGGAGCCCGAGGCATGATGCAGAGAAGAACCTCACATATCATGCATCATCAGAGGATTAGAATGAACTCAGGAAATATTTGCTCATGTCACATTGTCTTCACCGGAGCTAGAGACTTTTTACTAGGAAAAACTACGAAGTGAGCTGAATATCTCTAATTTCACCTAGTCCGTAGAGGATGCCCTTTCTTCTGCCTCAGACACTCGATACTTTCATGTTCTTTTCCCCTCTCTCCCACACCTTACGGTTCTAAATCAGGAAAAGTCTTAAAAAGTAATTAATTCACAAATTACTCAGCTCTTCTCCTTATCCTTTCCTTAACATGGACAAACCTTAATCAAAAAGAGTGAATCTTTAATGAGGTATTTTCAGCATTAGCAAATAAAAAGTTAGGGTCACAGAGGCTTTCTCATGTTTCATAATCCCAAACCACTACAACTACTCTTAGGCCACCAATATCCTCAGGGTGATCGCACAGGGATGCTCAATGAGTGTTAGCCACTGCCGAGTTCTCTTCCAACAGGCACAAAAAAGCCAAGCAAAAATGGTCCGTTTCACATCAGCACAGCGAGCAGGGAACCCACTATTGGATATCCTTCATTTGGAGTAGCACAGTTCCCATGCTTATGAGCAAATCCTTGTTCTCTCAAGCCTCTCCTGGTCTTCTCCTTAAGTTCTTCCGTTTGCACGATGGCTGCTTTGTCCTTTCTTTGACCTCTTTTCTGGGATAAATGAAGCAACACCGGGATAGCTGCTTCCTGTATGAGTCTGTCGGCTTCACAGGAGGAAGGGGAAAAGGCAGAGTGGTCTCTGGTTTCATCCTTCTTAACCTCTATTTTTCACTTCCATTGACTCCCCAGCTCCCTCTGACTCCCGTGGGTGAGCCCTGATTTCCCCCACTGTCAATGCCTGAATCCAGCCTCCCTCTCCCCAGCCCCTTGACTTCCCCATTAATACACTGAACCCCTCATGTTTCAGGAAGTTTGCGAGGGCAGTTGGTGAGGTGAATTGTGCTTCCTGACAAGTATGCAAAGCATTCTGTGATATAGTGGATCTGGAAGCCCCTATTATAGGAGATTTACTATTCTGTTCTGAGGTTGCACTCCAGGTTGAAATTGGCTGACAAGGTCTTAGCTTGGGTAGGATTTATTCCCCATATATTAAATTATTTTTTTAATTAGTTCAATGCCCAGGTCATTTCTAAAGCGAAGAAATGTGAAATAAATAAGTTTCTGAAGTAAAAAAGAAACAGGCCATCATTTGAGTGAGTTGTTAAGTTTAGACAAAAATGTTTGTAGCCCCCAAGCCATTATATATTTACTTCTACACATTGGCTTAAGCACCAAGAAGCCACATATAACCTACAACCTAGACCTTCACAAATGAATTCCTGTTGCTACTGGTCTCCTTGGCCTCTGCTTATAGGGCAACTTATTTTTTTTTTTTTTCTAAGGGAGGCATAAAGTACGTGTAAAATCTTTGGCAGGAAAGCAGAAATTGGGCCTTTTCAGTAAATCTGAAATCTTTTCCGCATCCCTGGTTCAGTGAGTATATAAGCGTGGGAGAGGTGGAAGGAGGGTGTCTGTGCCTGGCAGATTGTGGGGAGGAGGTATTATTGCCTGCGCGCGTGCACACACAGACACACACAAACCCCAGATGGTAACTAGATGAGGGAGAGAAGCCAACAACACCAGGAGTTATTTTAGGAACAAAACTAGGAATCTGCATATGGCTAGATTTTTCATCTCAAATGTTATTCTTGCATATGACAAGTTTCTCGGTAGGGTCGAAGCCAGTCCATTGATCAATTCAAACTATTTTCCTAGATCCTAATGCTTTGGTGGTAGGAGGAAAGGGTGAGTGGTCCTTTTAGCAGACCTGAGATATTGCAGATCTTCTAGTAAAGGCCCTGTCATTTTCCCAGAACCCTCTTCTCTCAGGTTATATACACAAGGACCAGTAACGGCAGAGAATAGTTCAAAGTTATAAGATTACAGGAATTTAGCAGTTTCTTTATGTCTCTGATGGCTGATTAACTGTGTTGGTTA
Source organism: Chlorocebus sabaeus (assembly GCF_047675955.1). Classification (NCBI taxonomy): domain Eukaryota; kingdom Metazoa; phylum Chordata; class Mammalia; order Primates; family Cercopithecidae; genus Chlorocebus; species Chlorocebus sabaeus. The sequence goes on from NC_132928.1 coordinate 65,713,137, forward strand.
TGGGATACTGCTGGTGAGAAAAAAAATGTGTTTGTGCTACTTTGAAATTCGCTTTGCAAATGTTCCACACTCACGAACTGCACCTCAAACAATGAGGTGCACAATTGGAAACAATGGATTCACAATT